>NC_081183.1:85243967-85425075 GCF_029867415.1 Vicia villosa
GGGCAGCTCGCCGACTAAGACAGTACATGCTAAATCACACCACTTTCCTAATCTCCAAGATGGATCCCATCAAATACGTGTTCGAAAAACCTGCTCTCTCTGGAAGAATAGCGAGATGGCAAATGATCTTAACAGAATATGACATTCAATACACTTCACAAAAAGCAATCAAAGGAAGTGTGGTAGCTGATCATCTGGCTCATCAAGCAGTGGATGATTATCAAGCATTGAACTTTGACTTCCCAGACGAAGACATTATGCTAGTCAATGACTACAAACAACCAGGACCAGAAGAAGGACCCGAGCCAGGATTCCGGTGGACTATGGTTTTTGACGGAGCTTCTAATGCACTTGGCAACGGCATCGGAGCTGTGATCATTTCCCCCGCAGGAAGTTACACACCGTTTACTGCCAGATTATGCTTCAATTGCACTAACAATATAGCCGAATACGAAGCATGTATTCTGGGTCTCAAAGCTGCAATCGATCTAAGAATCAAATTCCTGGAAGTCTGCGGAGACTCGGCCTTGGTAATCTACCAAGTCAAAGGGGAATGGGACACGAAGCACCCGAATCTAATTCCTTACAAAGAATATGTGCTGAGTTTGATTCCTTACTTCGAAGAAATCACTTTCGAACACATCCCACGCGAGGAAAATCAACTAGCTGATGCTTTAGCTACCATGTCATCCATGTTCAAAGTCAGGTGAGACAACGAGGCGCCTATGATCACCATCTACAGGCAAGATGAACCATCCTATTGCAATGAGATCAATACCGAAGGAACCGAGGAAAAACCATGGTTCCATGAGGTAAAAAGATATCTCGAAGCTCAGGAGTACCCTGAAGGGGCATCCATTAATGACAGAAAGTTTCTAAGGAGATTTGCTGCCAAATTCTTTCTAAGCAATGGAACCCTATACAAACGCAACCATGACTCGACTTTACTTCGCTGTGTAAACAAGAAGGAAGCAGAACAGATCATGGAAGAAATACACAATGGTGCCTTTGGTACTCATTCCAGTGGACATACAATGGCTAAAAAGATCCTTAGAGCAGGTTATTACTGGTCTACCATGGAAACAGACTGCCATCATCACTCCCGAACATGTCACAAATGCCAGATATATGCTGACAAAGTACATGTACCTCCAGTTCCATTAAGCGTCCTGACGGCTCCTTGGCCTTTTGCAATGTGGGGTATTGATATGATTGGAGAAATCAAACCTACTGCCTCCAACGGACATCGCTTTATCCTGGTCGCTATTGACTACTTCACAAAGTGGGTAGAAGCAGCTTCATTTGCTTCTGTCACCAAAAATGTGGTGGCCCGGTTCATCAAATACAATCTCATTTGTCGGTATGGCATCCTTGAACGGATTATCACAGACAATGGCACAAATCTAAACAACAGAATGATTACTGAACTTTGCACACAGTTCAAGATCAAACATCATAATTCTTCTCCATATCGACCAAAGATGAACGGCGCGGTGGAAGCTGCCAACAAGAACATCAAGAAAATCATACAAAAAATGACAGTAACCTACAAAGACTGGCATGAGATGTTACCTTTTGCTCTTCATGGTTATCGCACATCTGCGCGTACCTCAACAGGGGCAACTCCATTCTCCTTAGTCTATGGTATGGAGGCAGTTCTTCCAATTGAAATTCAGATTCCTTCCCTAAGGATTATGAAAGAAGCCAATCTAGACGAAGACGATTGGATTCAAACACGGTTGGACCAGATAAACTTGATTGATGAGAAAAGGCTCGCAGCTATTTGTCATGGTCAGCTATACCAAAAGCGTATGATCAAAGCCTTCAACAAAAAAGTCAAAAGTCAAGCATACCAAACTGGTGGCTTGGTTGTCAAACGCATCATCTTACCACAAGGTGATCCCAGAGGCAAATGGACTCCCACCTACGAGGGACCATTCATAATCAAGAAAATATTCTCCGGCAGCGCCATGTTGCTTACCACCATGGATGGCGAGGATTTCCCACACCCTGTGAATGCTGACATAGTCAAAAAATACTTCTCTTGAAAAAAAAACACAGCTCGCTAAGTTGAAAACCTGAAAGGGCAACTTAGGCAAAAATGAGCGTCTCGGTGGATTGAAAACCCGAAAGGGCGATCCAGGCAAAAATTAGAGACTAAACAAAAAAATCCCGGTAGGCTGAAAACCTGAAAGGGCGGCCTAGGCAAAAGTTAGGGAATGAAGCATACAACTGTGTTCCGTTCAGCTGCCTACTCACCATCAAGATTCAACACCTCAAAGACACCGATCAGTCTAATCACTTTCTTCCAACAAGTGAGGGATGAGATGCTCGAAGACAGATTGGCAATAGCAGAGTTGAAACTTGACTGGATCATTTTCACATAGCTATTTATCTTCATAAATATTTTTCAAAACTTTCTGACAGTTTCCTACTTCTAGGATTGTTGTCTCCCTGTGCTAACCCGCCTATCATGGCTCTTTTCAATGCAGCTCTTTCAAAAATCACTATTTTCATTTCTTCTGTTTAAATACGTAAGCATCCCAATGATAATTTTGAATGAACATATGCATTTGAATATGATTGATGTTTACCAGGAAAAACAGGAATGGCATTCAAGAAATGTCCCGATCAGCTGGACATCATTCCATCAGAAGGAAATCACCAAGAGAAACGCATTTCTCAGCAAATTCCTCAAAAAGATTTTCTCTTCAAAAGAAGTCTTATTCCCCAGCAGGTTTGTTCCAGACTACTATCTTCAGAAGGTGTGATCCCCGCACCCGGACTTGGTCAGATAGTGCATCGGAGGATTATGCATCTTCCTCATTCCCATTTGAAAGGGCATCAGAACTTCCAGTTACCTTTGGTTCCCCAAGCAGTAGTCAAAGATCCTTCAACGGGATACCCGGGTTCTCAAAGAATTTCCCCAGACGAGGGTACTCAAGCAAGACAAAAGATCATCAACGATCACAATACATTCATGTCCAGCTGACTAGTGGGAATTTATTTTTCCAATTAGAAGCTTGACATCACATTCACATATTCATACATCATATTCATACATCATATTCATACATCATACATCATACATCATGCATCATACATCATACATCATACATCATACATCATGCACAACATAACATGCATATTTCTCCGGGAATATCTCACATTTACATGCATCATAAACATTGCATATCACTAACTTGATTTTTCAGGTAGGCAGATATCTTCAACAAAGATGTTCTCAATCACATGACGTGTTCACCTGAATTCCATGAACGGTTCTCTCAGATATAATCAAGCCGAAGATTCATTCTGATCACTTACCAACTCAAAAACAAGCATCATAGATCAAAGTCGATACCTCAGACGGTTCCAGAACGATCTAACGTTGCAGATCTAAAGCGATACCTCAGACGGTTCCAAAACGATCTAGCATCATAGATCTAAAGCGATACCTCAGACGGTCCCAAAACGATCTAGCATCACAGATCTAAAGCGATACCTCAGACGGTTCCAAAACGATCTAGCATCACAGATCTAAAGCGATACCTCAGACGGTTCCAAAACGATCTAGCATCACAGATCTAAAGCGATACCTCAGACGGTTCCAGAGCGATCTAACATTGCAGATCTAAAGCGATACCTCAGACGGTTCCAGAACGATCTAACATTGCAGATCTAAAGCGATACCTCAGACGGTTCCACAATGATCAACTTCCAAAATAAAAAAAAAACTTTGGACAAGTTCCGTAACGATTATCTTCCAAGACTTAAAGCGGTAACCTTGGACGGTTCCGAAACAGTCAACACAAAGACTTTCAAATCCTTCATCAAGATATAATCAATGGATTCATTCTGATGAACAAACCCTCAACCCATTTACCAGGTGGCATCTGAAAGCCCATCTCAGGTAATGTTTCAATCTGTCAACAACATTTCGCAGACGACATTCAAATGCAACTTCCAACATCTCTTCTGATCAAGGTAAGTGCAAATTTTCAGGGCATCTAAATATTCAATCATCTTCTACCTTCAGATTTCAGACAATCTCTTCAGGTTTAAGAAGATTGAATAGGGGCAACAGTTATACCCCAAAATTTGCCCACATATTTTTCAAGAAAACTCCAATCTGAAAATTAAGGGTCTCATATAATCATGGATTTTTATTTCAACAAATATCCTGACATATGAAATACTTAGTTTTTAGAATTTTTCTTATACAGTAATTTGGCTTGCAGTTGAATTTATTCTTACGCAAACACCAAATACTGTGTATTACTTCACACATGCTATTTATTTATTTACAGATAAATGGTACTGACACAATTGGTACAGAGTTAAATCTTTTTGCAGGCGCAGAATCAGGAAACTCAGACTGTACTGGTAACAAGTAGATTATTATTATCTTTTGTTTCCCACTAATTTTTGTACTATATTCCATTATTTGCAAAAATCTTTTCAAATCTCTTTTTCAAAAATCAAATCTCTCCTTTTTCCAACACTATCATACACTTTCTTTCAAATCTTACTTCCACTCAAATTTTCCTTTTGTACGGAATCACATCATTCCCCAACGTCTCTATCCTTCTTTCCATTCTATAAATACCTCTCATTTTCTTCCATAAAATCTCACATCAAATTCTAATTCATTCCTCAAATTTCCACTTCATAATCCATCTTCTCTTCTTCCCTAACAAGAATGGCAAAATGGATAGAGACACTGTCTCTTGCAGTCATCACCATTGCTACGGTGATCATGACTTTCTTCTGCCTGCATAGTCCTGAGGAGTGTGGACCTGCAATGGTTATGCTCCCAATCATCTACATGTTATTGTTCATAGCATGGGTTATCAATCGTCATTCTTAAAATTTGCCGTATTTCTTATTTCTTAAATGTACCGTTTATTCGTCGTACTGTTCAATATAGTATGTAATATTTGTACTGTCAGTATTAAATGTTGTACTATTTGTCATAATATTGCTTAATTACTAAGATAATATTTTGTGTGTTTTCTGCCAGTCAAATATTCCTATTTCTGTGCATTAAATGATTTTCAGGGTTATTATCGGTAATTTTGCCCGCATACCGTAAATATTAGTTATTTATTATGTCTGTGTTTTTCTAACAAGTCATGTAAATAAACTTTCATTTTTCACATAAAACAAAAAACAAAAAAACAACAAAAAAGAAAATTAACTTTGACTGTTGATTTTTCACTCTAACTGCTACATCAATACCTGAACAGTCAGTTGACAGCCAAACTGCTGGCAGTACAATTCTCAGTGTTTTGTACCATCAATCAAATCAATCTTTCACAATTCAAAATTCCAAGATCTTTGTGCTAGAAGTCTTCTGAATATCACGCGATTAGCAGAGACTCAACACTGCGCAAAAATCAGGTACGCTTAACTGTCTCCTACATAAACAGTCCCTGACTAGGGTTTTTCTTGTTTTTACAGGAGCAACAAGTTTTTGATAGCTCAAATGGATTTCATACACATCCATATATCTCAAAGTACCATCATACAAATTTTCAAGCTTCAAATCACTCAGACGCACCGTCAGCAGCTCAAACAGTCAACAGACGACCCGTTTGACCAAAAAAGTCAACAGACAGTCAAAAATGAAATTTTTTGTCAAAGTCCATATTTTGTCAAAGGATTCATCATTTGATCATTGGATGATCATAATTCATCAAGGAAAGATCAAAAATCAACAAAACTCTAAGATTCAAAATTAGGGTTTTTGCCTGAAAAGTCAACTCAACTTTGACTGATCATAACTCTCTCATCCTTCATCCAAAAAATTCAAACCAAAGCTTGTTTTGAAGGAAATTCAATTATCTTTCAAATGCCATTGATCCCATGGTCATTGGATTCACCATTTGAAAAATATGATCAAAGACATTACAGGTCATTTTCAAAGTCAACAAAAAGACACTTTTTTCAAAAGGACACACAAGGAGCTTCAAAAATCATTTTGACATGAGACCAAAGGCATTGGTTAGAGGACTCTTTGAGGTTTCCAAAAAGTGCAAGATCTCCTTCATATGACAAAAATTGAAGGATTTACACCTTGTTGAAGTTGGCTAAATTTTGGGAAAATACATGAAATCAACATTGTTCAAAATGGCATTTTTTCCAAATGGGGCCAAGTTTTCAGCATTCAAACATCATTTCCATGATATTATGGGCCTCCCACGACCAAGACTAAGCCCATACCTTTTTTTATCCATTTTTGCATGATTTTATCTTACTTTAAGATTAAAATTAAAAGGAAAATGCATGGATAAAGGTTAGCTTACAAATCAAGCATGACTCACCTCAAAGAATCTTCATCTTTCTGCAGAGAATTGAAGGGCAAGGCAGGTGCATTGAAGGCAAGATGACTTGGTCAAGAATTCAAGCTTTTTTATATTAAAAAATGCAAAGTTTCAACAAAGGCAACTAAGACACATATTAGCTTCAATTCTAAGCACACATAGCTTATAAATAAGCTATCTTAGTTCAGCAACAAAAAAGAGTCAGTTCACGTATCTCTACAGATCAGAGGTATGGCCCGGTATTAAAAAAAATCGGAGGTCCACAGTAAGAATAAATTCAACTGCAAGCCAAAATACTGTATAAGAAAAATTCTAAAAACTAAGTATTTCACATGTCAGGATATTTATTGAAATAAAAAATCCATGATTATGTGAGACTCTTAATTTTTAGATTGAAGTTTTCTTGAAAAAAGATGCGGGCAAATTTTGGGGTATAACACACAACATGTTTTTTCGAGCATGGAGTAAGGAGACTCACAATCTGTGAATTTCTTACTCAGGTAATAGATAGCATGCTCCTTCTTACCAGTTTCATCTTGCTGTCCAAGCATACAACCCATGGATTCTTCCAACACGGTAAGGTACATGATTAGTGGTCTTCCTTCAATCGGGGGAATCAATATTGGCGGTTCTAACAGGTATTCCTTGATACTGTCGAACGCCTTTTTGGCAATCTTCAGTACATACAACCCCTTGATCTTTGCGGAGAAGCTTGAAAATTGGCCCACAAGTAGCAGTCATTTGAGAGATGAATCTGGAGATATAATTCAATCGGCCGAGAAATCCTCTTACTTGCTTTTCAGTTTTTGGTGCAGGCATCTCTTGAATAGCTCTGACTTTGTCGGGATCTACTTCAATACCTCTTTGGCTGACAATGAAGCCCAAGAGTTTTCCAGATCTAACCCCAAAAGTACATTTGTTAGGATTCAAGCGAAGCTGATATTTCCTTAGTCGTTGAAACAAATTCAAAAGGTATTCAATATGTTCTTCTTCTGTGCTGTACTTGGCTATCATGTCGTCCACATAAACTTCAATTTCTTTATGCATCATGTCATGAAAGAGAGTAGTCATCGCCCTTTGGTAAGTTGCGCCTGCATTCTTTAATCCAAATGGAATCACTTTGTATCAAAAGGTACCCCATGTGGTGATGAAAGATGTCTTATCCATGTCTTCGGGAGCCGTCTTGATCTGATTATAACCGGAGAACCCGTCCATGAAGGAAAAGACGTTGAACTTAGCGGTGTTATCGACCAGCATATCGATATGCGGTAATGGAAAGTCATCTTTTGTACTGGCCTTGTTCAAGTCACGGTAGTCAACACACATTCTGACTTTGCCATCTTTCTTCAGAACTGGCATTATGTTGGCCAACCATTGAGGATACTCAGAGGTGGCGAGAAAACCTACGTCGAGCTGTTTTTGAACTTCCACTTTGATCTTGTTAGCCATATCAGGGTGAGTCCTTTGCAGTTTTTGCTTAACTGGGGACATTCTGGCTTCAATGGCAAGAAATGCTGAACAATATTGGTATCCAACCCAGGCATGTCTTGGTAGGACCAAGCAAATACGTAACCATATTCTTTGAGAAGATCTATCAGCTTACTCTTGATATCAGCATCAAGTAGCGATCCAATGGTCACTTCTTTTTTGTCTTCTTCAGATCCCAAGTTGATTCTTTCTAAAGCCTCTTTGTGAGGCAGAATGGCTCTTTCCTCGTGCTAAAGTAATCGAGAGATATCGTCCGGGATCTCCTCTTCTTCCTCTTCTTCGGCTTCGAAGACAGGAAACTCAAAGTTGGGAGAGGGCATAGGGTTATTGCATTCAATGGGTTTATTAATAGTTAATCTGCACATATGATTTATGTTTGTTTCAGAAAAACTTGTGAATGCAATAGTGTATGCAGATTACTGAAAAGTTTTTTTTTTTTTTGGTTTTTTAGGATTACCATTTCCAGAAAAAGAAAAAATAAAACATATAATGTAGGGAATTCAAAATGACACTTTATTTATGATTCATTTTTGAAACAAAGCCCTAAACACAAACTCATTTGTCTTGGGCAGGACAAAGAGGGAAACTTTTAAAACAAAGCCCTATAAACAAAGTTATTTGGGCGGAACAAAACATTTAAAAGCAAAGCCCTATAAAACATCTCTCTGCTTTGGTCCAGGCAGGAGGTCAATATAACAGCGAGGTCTTTGAGCGGTGAACAACATTCGGAACGTCGACAGCTTTCCAGTAGCAGCGAACTCCTCTGTGTATTATGTATTCAAGAAATTTTTTCTCAGAATCTTCTTCAGTGATGACATTGCCTGCTGGTCGAGCAGGATTTTAAGGTCCTGGTTTGTCACCCTTGTTCTTTGTAGAGTTGAGACGGTCTCTTTCTACTTCTTGAAGAGCATAAGATGAGTCACAATCTTAAGGATCTTCAGGATGTAATTCCCAATCTTCAGGATGAAGAGACTCATTGTCAGAGACACTTTCCAAGTCAACTGCGGGGCCATCTTCCCCTTCATCTTCAAAAATGGCATTTATGTGATAATAACCATCTTCAGGATTATCAATCTTGGTAGATGCGTTGAAGTTGAAATCTTCAGTAATTTCAGGCTGTTGTGAAAATTGAGAGAACATGTAGGCCTCTTCTGGTTGACTGTTATATTCAAAGGGATCTCCCCATCCAGTTGGTTGGATGTCTTCAATCAAAATCTTTGAACTTTCAGGTGCTGTGTATCTCACCATATAATCATACTTTCCACTTGGTTGTCCCAAGGTATCCCAAACCTCTACAGGAACAGGCTCAGATCCTTTGCCTTTGAATTTCTCTGAAGGAGGATAGAACGGTGTATATGGTTCTTCCTGAGATATGTATCCCGAGTCATTGAGATAACATTTCCCTTCTTCTTCAGGATCGGGTAGACCTTGTTCGGTACACTCTTCGATAAGGACATTAACCTCTTGAGGAATTGGGTTAAGGAACCCTCCACTAATGAATATTTCTTTGATCGGACGAAGGGTTTCATCCTTCTTGGTGCAGTTCGAAAACATCGGTGAACATCCGAGTCCTGCTCTGGTTTCATTCTTTGTAGGGATCACAACTTGCCCCCAGCCAGTGGTAGTTCCATTTTTTACTACTTTTACTGCCTCTTTGTAAGAAGAGATCGATGCTTTTTTCTGGGAAGATTCGTCTTCTAAAGAGAGACCTTGGAACTGTGTTCCTTCCATATTATCAGCACCAATGAAAGAGAAATTGGATAAATGGCTCACCATCAAGGCTTGTTCTCCATTTATTGTTACCAATTTTCCATCTGTTACAAATTTTAACTTTTGATGGAGCGTAGAAGTTAATGCCCCTGCTTCATGAATCCATGGTCGTCCCAACAGACAACTATAAGCAGCTTGAATGTCCATGACTTGGAAAGTGATTTGAAATGTATGTGGACCAATTGTCATGGGAAGGGTGACTTCGCCAATAACATATTTTTGCGATCCATCAAATGTTTTGACTACTACACCATTGAACTTCATAGGCATTCCTTGGTAAGACAAGCGAGCAAGAGTCGTCTTCGGCATCACATTCAAGGAAGATCCGGTGTCTACCAACACAATAGAGAAAGAGTCTGACTGAAGTTCATAGAAATGTGCAGAGCAAGGTTGTGATTTCTACCCTCCTCAGGGAGTTCTTCATCACAGAAGTTTAAATTATTGCAAGCTGTTATGTTAGCTATTATCCCATCAAAATGGTCAACAGTCACATCATGATCAACAAAAGCTTGATCCAAGACTCTCATCAGGGCTTCCCTGTGGGCTCTAGAGTTTAAAAGCAATGAAAGTATCGAGATCTTTGAAGGAGTCTGCATGAGCTGATCCTTAATCTTGTATTCACTTCTTTTGATAAGCTTCAAAATTTCATCAAAGTCGGGATTGACATTGGTTCCACTGGATTGGCCAACATCAGTGCTCGTATTACTGATAGGAGTTTCCACAGGATTCCCTACTGGTGTATCAACAGGATTTTTCCCGGTTGCAGGAGCAACAGGCTGCTTTGGAGGTAGCGGAGTATACACACGTCCACTTCTTGTTACTCGACTCACATCAGCGATGTTTACGACAGATGAAAGAGTAGGTAAAGGAACTTTTTGTCCATTCTTTATCATTGTTGCATTGTAGTTGTAGGGAACCGCCTTATCAGAGTCATAAGGAGCAGGTCCAGGTAGACAAATGATCAAAGGAGCAACAGGAACCTTTGGCTTGTTGTAGGTAACTTCTATGCGCTCGGGCATGTTGAAATGAGGAACGATGATGTTAACTTTAGGCATTTCCGAGTTGATATCTGAGACTAAAAGCTCATGCGGATAACATCCTGTCATGTTAACTTCATCTTCATTCCTATTTTTGTAGATCCGAATAGTACCATCATCTAGCAAAACTTGAAGATCTCTTCTCACAATCGAACACCCATGAGGATCTACACAACATATGCTACAGGAACCATAGTGATGTTGGTGAAAATTCCGCCCATGACTGAGAGTGGCGTGCATTTGTACCAAATATGCTCTTGAGAAATTGATATCATAGATTCGGTATTGGTCAAGGCCTTCACGTACCAGGTTTACAGCATGCCCTCCATGATTGGGCAGCGGATTTGCTTGCACATTTGGATTCAAATTTCTGAAAGAGAGGAGATTAGATCTAACCAACCTCTGAACTTCATATTTCAAAGCTATGAAATGCTCAAGATCATGGCCAGGTGCTCCTTGATGATAAGGGCATGAGACCTCAGCTTTGTACCACCATGGGAGCTTCTCAGGTACTGGTGGTGGTGCTTTAGTTTGAACAAGACCTCTTTCAATCAAGGCAGGGTACAATTCTGTGTAGGTCATTGGAATCAGATCGAACTGTGGAGCTCTTTGCACACAATTCTGATTATTGTTAAACTGTTGAGCCTGTTGTCGAGGATGTTGTTGTTGAAACTGCGGGGTAAATCCTGGATTTGGTGCTGTATTAACGATTGGCGTGATAGCAGCAATCTGTCGTTGACGATTGTCGTTTCCTCTTAGCTTTCCTTGGGATACATGTCAACACTTTGTTCTTTCTTCTTTTGGAAACCACTTCCGAACTTTTTGGTTCCGCTTGAAGATCCACCTTCTTTAGTTAGACGTCCGGTTCGAACTCCTTCTTCTAGACGCATCCCCATGTTTACCATTTCGGTGAAATCACTTGGAGCACTAGCTATCATGCGTTCATAATAAAACGGGCCAAGAGTATTCAAGAAGATCTTTGTCATCTCTTTCTCTTTTAACGGTGGATTAATCTGAGCAGTAGTTTCTCTCCATCGTTGGGCATATTCTTTGAAAGCTTCATGGTCTTTCTGAGCCATGGATCGAAGCTGATCTCTGTCTGGAGCCATATCTGAGTTGTATTTGTATTGTCGGACAAAGGCCTCGCCTAGGTCATTGAAAGTCCGAATGTTGGTGCTATCCAATCCTGTGTACCACTTCAGTGCGGCACCAGTCAAACTATCTTGAAAGTAATGGATGAGCAACTGTGCATAGGTAGACATCTTTCTGGCATACATCACGAGATGGCTTTGTGGACAAGAACTACCTTTGTACTTCTCAAAGTCATGGACCTTGAATTTAGCTAGTATTTGTACACTAGGAACCAAACATAGCTCCTGGGCATTCTTCCCGAACAAGTCTTTCCCACGGATAGCCTTGACTTCTAGATGTATCTTGTTAAATTGTTCTCGGAGATCTTCCACAAGGTTACGCTGATTTGTGCTATCACCTTGATCATGATAAATCTCATTGCCACCATAAGGAACTGTGTGAACCGTAGGGGTCAGAACCTTCATAGTGGGTTGAGAGAGTGCCATAGTGATTTGAGAGAAGGTTACCCCCTGATTTGGAGTGAATAATGAACTTTGTGCACCAGGCGCTTCAGTTGTGGTTGCTTGAACCCCAGAAACATTATGGCGAAAACTTGCACCAAAGCTAAAAGGTGTTCCCCAACCTTCTGGCATGGAGAAAGATGGAATGCTGAATGCAATTGTAGAAACTGGAGCAGTGATCTCAGATATCACTGTTGCTTGACTGTTGGGTGGTGGCTGCTGATTCTGCGCGGCCATTAAGGAGTCAACCAAAGTAGTGAGACTATCCAACTTTTCCTGAAGGGTGGTCACTGTACCACGGAGCTCAATATTCTCTTGTTCAGAGCTTTCCATCACTCTTCTTTTGCTTGAACGAGTATTATATCTGTGATCTCATTGCGAGCGCGGTCGAGAAACTTTGAGACGCGACAGCTTGACGATCTAATGGAGAAAGATCCAAAAGATGAGACTTTATGCAACAGACTTGATATGCAGAATGATGTATGCAAAAAGAAGTTTATGATTTTTCCAAACATTTTAAAGATTATTTCCTTGCAAACATTTGAACACAAACTATTCTTTTATTGAAATAATGGGAAATGTTACAACATTGGAGCGTAGCTCCTGACAGAAGCAAATGATAAATAAAAGCTAAACAATCCTAAGCATCCTCATCGGATGAAGAACCAAATGCGTTATGCAGCTTGAGCTTCATGATTTCTTTCCCATAATAAGCTTTCAATTCGGCCTTTTTGGTCCTCAGCTTGTCAATAACATTCTTCCAATTGTCAGGCATTAGAGCGTCGCTTGTTGAACCTTCAAGCTTTTTCTTGCTTTCTTTGATGTACCTCCTGATTGTAGCGTCTTTTTGACGAATTTTCTCATCTTTGCTCATGAGCCATCCATCTTGATAATAGAGAGTTTCTTCATGATCTTTCACTCGTTTCTTCAACTTTCTGTTTTCCACATCAGTTTTACGAAACTTTTCTTCCCAAGCGTCTTTTTCTAACCTCATCTTGGCTAGAGTCTCATGGTATTCTTCCGTAGTGTCAATGGGAATATTGGGTAGTTGAGACACCACATGGAACATGGGTTTTTCATAATCATAAGGCATTTGAAACTCCCTTGCTCTTTCCATCACCCAACAGGTGTAGGCGTCCGTAGCATCGTAGTTTCTTAACCCACCTTTTTCTTTCCTTCGGACGTCGTACCAAGCTCTTACCATCCTTGTCTTCAACCCTTGAGGATCCTCCCCTTCTTGATAGAAGTAACATTCCGTAGCGAGACCAATGGGTTTAGCTGAATTTGCATACCCGAGTTGTCGTCAAACTAGGACCGAACTGTAGTTAATTCCTCCTTGTGTACCAATGAGGGGTCTGTTGGCGAACTCTCCACAACTATCAATGGTTTCTGTACCGCAGCGAGCCAGAGTATACCAATGGATATCATTATTAGTAAGGGACATAAGTCTTCGAGGCCAACGCAAACCTTCTCGGTTTTCTGTGAAAATAGGAGACTTAGGTAAGTGTGAAACAATCCATTTGAACAAAAGAGGTGCACAACATACAATGATTCCACCACCTTGGCGATTTTTGTGATGGATAGAGAAATACATGTCACCAAGCAAAGTCGGAACAAGATTTCCGATCAGAACGATCTTTATGGCGTTGATATCAACAAAGTCGTTGACGTTGGGAAACAGAACCAACCCATAGATGAGCAAGGCTAATACAGCTTCAAATGTTATCATGCTACCAGCTTCGATGAAATCAAAGGATTTCTTTATTAGAAACTACGAAGTGAAACCCGAGAGATTTCCTTTGGTAGTCCAATTGCTCTCTACTTCAGATTTCTTCGAGTGGATACTTGCTGCAATGACTTGTGACTTAGGAATGGCTTCCAAACCATTGAAAGGTATTTTTCCAGACACAGGAATACCCAAAAGATTGGCATATTCTTCCAAGGTTGGTACCAACTGGTAGTCTGGAAAGGTGAAACACCGGTAGAAGGGATCATAGAACTGAACCAGAGTTTTGAGAAGTCCTTCATCAACATGAGTGTTCAAGATGGGCAAAAGCTTTCCATGGCTTTTCCTAAAAACGAAAGGATCTTGTACAAAAGATGCTAACTCTTTCAGTCTTTCCACATTAGGCGCTTTGAAACCGTACTTTTTGTTATGCCTTTTTACCCACTCCATAACTTAATCCTATAATGTTTGCAAAGAAAATTCTCTAAATTTTTTTGGAAAAAAAATCATGTTTTTTTTTTTTGAAAAGATGGATTTTCAATGAATGTATGAATGCATGGATGCATGAATGCCACATATACAAACATGGTAAGGCAAACATGATAATGCAAACACGGTAGTGCAAACATGGTTCTACAAACATGGTAATACAAACATGGTACACATAGGTTCAAAGGTTCTGCGTCACGAGCATGAGGTCAGAGAACCAAACATGGGATAGTACTATGGTTTAATCACCTGCACAACATGTTCTATTGATACGTCAGAGTCTACATTTTTCTTTCGGATATTACCGGCTTGCACAATTGAACTTGTGAGCTAGCAATATTCTCAAAAAAAACTCGTCTGAGTGTGGCTCTCTGCGTGATAACTAATCCAATTCTTCACCTGAATAGTTTCTGCACCACAACCTAATAAGGCCATGATGGGTTATGGGTTCTACAGCCAACTCAGCCTCTACAGTTCAATGAAAGCAATAATGTCTTCGCAATTGAACTTGCTACACATATACTACCGACAAGGAACCTCCAGTGAGCAGAAGGATTCTCATGCCAGGTTTTTAAGGACTGAACTCCTTGTATGCCATACATAACTATACCCTCCACCTAAATCTTATGTGTACTTAATCCGGGTTAGGATTTGTCCATAATGTATCACTTATAATAGAACCACACATGTAACAGAACCACAAAACCATACGTGTAACCAGAATGAAATAACAAACATAACAATTAGAATTAACCCTTTCTTTGGAAACAATAAAAAGATAGGTCCCTAGTGAAGTCGCCAATTTTCTGTCGCGGGGAAAAAATCGGGATGAGACACCGGATGCCTTCTCTAGGGTCGATGCTCAAGAAAATGATTTTTTGTTTTTTGTCATGACCAAACTTTTTATTATTTCCAAAGTAGGAAAAGGAAAAAAGGTGCAATAACCTTAAAAGATATGCAAAGCAAATAACACAAAATTAAAAGCAATGCAAAAGTGGGGGAGAGATCTTGGGTAAGAGGGTTGGTTATACGAAGGGAAGGTATTAACACCTAACGTATCTATAGTACTCTATAGGTTTATTTGTTATGTTCATTTCTATGCTATTGAGGAGGTTCTTTTGTTGTGAGATAGGTGGGACCTAAGGTGTTTGTTTGATTATGCTCGCAAAGATCATCGCAATCTTCTGCATACATATCCCTTAGAGGGAATCAGAGCATCTGTAGCTCGAGGTCTACGGGTGCTAAGGTTTGAGTGGTTGGAGGGAGATAGAAGTTTTGCTCGCCAAGGAATAAGACCTTGTGCCTACGTATTCTCAAAGGGATGTTGAGAAAGTTAGAGCAATCGTAGTTCCCACTTATGCTAGTGGAAGCAAAGGATAAGAGACAAATGGCATCTTAATGCTCGATGTATCTAATCTATATCATCACATACATATGTTTGAGTTTTGTTTGAATCTTTTCATTATAAGACCTGGGCTGTGCCACTTATGGTGCTTAGAATGATAAAGATGTTTTTGTTTAGCCAACTTGTGGCAAAAACAAGTTTGATTAGCCAGCCTTGTGGCAAAAACTTTTGATAAGTCAGCCTTGTGACAAAAAGTTTTGATTAATCAGCCAGCCTTGTGGCAAAAGTTTCGACGAAGCCAGCCTTGTGACAAAAACTTTGATTAATCAGCCAGCCTTGTGGTAAAAGATTTGATTGATTAGCCAGCCTTGTGGCAAAAAGTTTGATTGATTGATTGTGATGATATAGAAGAGATACTCCTATCATAGAGATGATATGTGTCTAATCTCCTAGGGTATTTTTTTTTGGATTATGGGGATGGGTAAGCCCAAGAGGAGGCTATGGGAGGGACAATCGAGGGTCCTGGCATTGTAAGCCTAAGAGGAGGCTATGGGAGGGACAAGTCATTTGTATGAAGCCCAAGAGGAGGCATGGTATAGTTGGTTTGAGCTCTTAGAGCGATTTCACCAGGAAACCATACTCTATGTCCTAACCTAAACTAGGGAGATTCTTTGCACGAAGCCCAATAGGAGACTATGGGGAACCTAGTGTTGTACTAAGTTGAACAAGTATATATAACATGATCACAAATATGAACAAGTATGAACAAATATGAACAAGTACATGATCAAATATGAAAAAGTATGAACAGTTATATATGACAAGGTGTGTGTATACAATGGAGTTTGTGAAGGAAATATACCTGTAAGGATGATCCGTTTGTATACACAGGGCTCGGGATTTATACTCGGGGAGAGGCCCAATGAGTTTATTCATGGCTATGTAAATGTATATTTACAAAAAGGGCTTTGGGACTTATACCTTAAGGGAGGCCCACAAAGATTTTGAAGAAAACCCTAATTTGATTTGTTATTCGAGGGTTTAAATCAAATTGATCGTGGTGTAAAAAGATAGGTGTATATACAATGAAAAACCTAAATTTATACAAAGGAATGGGACTTATATCATAAGGGATGCCCTTGTTTTATTTTATAAAACATGTTTGAATATATTGATGGATATGTGCACAAGTGTCATACCCCAAATTTGTCCTACCCTTATTTATCTGGCTTATAATTCATATACATACATCATTTAGGTCATGGCCCAATTCATGCATTCATATCATGGTTACTGTTCCAAAAAGGAGCTCCTGGCACAAAGAACTCCTGATTAAATATAAAGATATGAGGTCTAGTCTTGTGGCATTATTCTTCTGAGGGCACTCTTGAATCAGGGAATCCTCACCTCCAAGTCAGAGCATTGGTTAGAAAATACATGCTTGTTGTTCATCTGATAATCCTGAACTAGGGTTTCTTGACCAAAGTCAACGTAGTTGACTTTTTGGTCAATACATTGATCAATAGTTGATTCTATGAAGGGAGATGGTATATTAACTGTGTGGAGATGTTCAGTTGATCGCCATTGGTCAAAAACTGATTAATCCGGGATTTCATTAAAATCGGGGAAAAATCAGAACAGTTGACTTTTGGGTCAAAATCAGGTCAATCACTCAAATATCGACTTTTGGTGAAAAATCGGTCAAGAAAAGTCAAAGAATGAATAAAATCGAGAGTTTGACAAAAGTTGCCAAAAATAGAAAAAAATCAAAAATGGAAAGTTGGTGTGCTAACTTTGAGAGTAATTTTAGGGGCCCACAAAGATCCATAAAATGCAAACTTGTCATCCATCTGTTCCTTACCACGCCCTCTATTCAATAAGCCAGGAAGCAACTCAATTGGGTGAGTATTGAACATAATACAAAGCTCCAAAGTCAACCCCTCACTAAGCCTGAGTCACGCATATGGCCAGGCCAGAATCTGAGTCACGCGTAAGCATTTGAGCAAACAGGTGGCGTGCCGAATATAAGTCTAAATTTAGAGATCTTAAAGCATCTTCCAAGGTCAATACCAATGTGAACTTGCTCTACTCCACGTCCTCTTTCTAAATATCAAAGAATTACGTGTTTTGAGTGACTGGATAAGGAGTTGAGGAAGCCTGAAGTCGGTTATTTGCAAAGGCTTGAATGGGCCAGTCATGTCTAGCCCAGGTCTTCACAAGTTTGCAGTTGCGCACATCCATGTTCTAAAGCAATTTTGAATGAGTTCAAGGCTTTATTTTTCAATCATCTCAACATCAATATTGTTTCATCCCGGTCTCTCTTTACAATGACCATAAGATTGAGTCATGAGGTGGCCTGTAGAAGGAGTTACGCGTGCCTGAAGTCGACGTCATAAACATAGGGAGTGTGCAACTTATTGTGAGGTTGCTGCATGGGAAGGCATTCAAGGGATTCAATACATAACACATACACCATAACTTCCATGTAACCTCATACCCCATATAAACACAAAAAGATCCTCACAACTCAGACACATTCTCATTTTTTTTTCCAGTTTTTACAAAGCTCTAAATTCTCTCTTCCTCACTCGCTCTCATCTTTCACCTTCCTCTAACAAACTATAACGAACTCCAACAAACTCTTCAACAACCATAACCAACTTCATCTTCTCCAACCTTCAACCTATATCAGAACCTCTCCACCTCCATCTTCATCAAGCTCCAATGACCACCAAGCCTTTGAACCACGCTTCAAAGCATCATCACACGAGCGCCACCACTACCTTAAGTGCACATCAAATCTTGAGTTTATTTTCTCAGATTCAAGCTCATCTCTAACTGCGATGCATCACTCTCATTAGGAACGCGAAGAAGTGTACTCCTATCTCTCTGACTCAAGAATAGTGCAGGTAACCCCGTGACCCCCTAGCATGATAGTAGTAAGCATTGATGTGTAGTTTTTTTTTTATTCTTTTTCTCGAAATGCTGGTTGTTTAGACGTATATACCGTGTTTTGGAATTCGGTGCATAGCTATCCAAGGAGGATAACTTACAACTTTTAGGAATCCGGCATTGAACTGTTTTTCAACCTCGTCTTTGATCTTTTTTGACATATCAGGCCTACTCCTTCGTAGTTTCTGTTTGACTGGAATGCTACCTTCTTTGATTGGCAGGCGATGAACTACAATGTCTGTGTCAAGGCCTGGCATATCCTCATAGGACCAGGCGAATATCTCGACGTAGTCTCGCAGCATTTGAATCAGTCTTTGCTTGACGCTGTGTTCTAAATCAGCCCCTATTTTGACTTCTTTCTTTTCTTCGTTGCTGCCTAAGTTGATGACCTCAATTGGCTCCTCAAGAGGCTGTATGGCCTTGTTTTCTTGTTCTAGCAGCCTTGCAATTTCTCTTGGCACTTCACAATCTTCCTCACTTTCGTCCTCAGTTTGGTAGATCGGATTTTCAAAGTCATGACGGGCAATAGCAGAATCGTTGTTGACTGGATCCAGAGTGTATGTGAATCTGCAAGTTAATTATGTGAGTGTGTGTGAAGAAAAAACATAGCTATTAGAAAGCGAAGAAAGAAGGAAAAAGGATCACAAAATTTAAATATGCAAGCGTCCCATGATTTTATTGAATGCACATGATCATGATATGATAAGCCCTTATAGAAGGACCAGTGTGCTAAGGCACACGGCTTTCAAGCTCATGGTTCGATTGTTCAGGAACCACTTTTATCTTTGCACATTATACACAAAGAAAACAGGAAATGGCATTTACTCCTGGTCAAAGGAGATCACATCCTCAGCTTTCCAGTTGTTCAATCCACTGTTGTGAGCAGGGGGTACCCAGCTGTTCCAGTTGCAGTTGTCTTCTTCATCTTCCACAGCATTGATTTCATTAGTGGGAAAATGAGCCGGTGATCCCTCGGGATAAGGGATATACTCTGCTGGATACGAGAGCCCAGGCTGAAATATCTCTGTTGGCTGAGCGAGATGCTCGATAAGGCCGTCCCATGCAGTCGGGATGATTTTTTGAATAGAGACTTGTGCATCCTGATGAGGAGTGTATGCTGACAAAAAGCAACCCTCGTTATTTGGTATTTCCCTGGCTTCTTCGAAAGCGAAATTGTCATCGTAATGTTCATCCCATCCAGTTGGGATAATGTCCTTCATAGCAATTTGTGAGCTTGGAGGAGCGGAATATTTCACCATATAGTCATATTTTCCGCTGGGTTCTCCTAGCGTGTCCCATACTTCTTTGGGTGGATTTTGATATTGCTCAGTGACGGGACTTGTGAAACTTTCGTCATTTCCAATTTGATCACCCCATCCAGTCGGGGTAAGGTCCTCCATAGCAATATAAGAATTCTGAGGTGCGGCATACTGATAATTATACCCGCCGTTTGGTTCTTGAACAGCATCCCACATTCCCATGGAAATGGGTGGAATTTCATCTGGATATGGCTGAATGACATGGTTCATGAACACTCCTTCATCTTCAATAGCGTTTACTTCTTGGCTGACGAAGTGTGACATTAATCCTCCAGAACGAGGACCTTGATCATTCTTTTGATTTTCACTATCATAGCCCAGGCCTAGCTTGTCAGATTTGTAGGGTATATCGGGAAGCTGTCCCCATACTGTGCAAACACCCTGTTCAATCATGGCTTTGGCATCTTTGAGAGAAACCATAGTTGTAGTTGGAGTAGCAGGAATATGCTTGGTGGTAGAGACATCTGGGGAGACCACCTCAAATGATTGGCATGGAGTTTCGATGAATTCGTCCTCCAACTCAACATATTTGGAATTGCTTAGGTGACTAACCACATATTCCTCTTCGCCATAGACTGTGACAATCTTTCCTTTTACTGGATATTTTAACTTCTGATGCAGGGTAGAAGTTACAGCGTTTGCCCCATGTATCCAAGGGCGTCCAAGTAAACAGGAGTAGGCTGGGTGAATTTCCATTACGTAAAAGATAGAATCAAAGATCTGAGAACCCACTCTGATTGGGAGATTCACTTTTCCGTATACCGTTCTGGTTGAACCGTCAAAGGCTCTTACCACAACATCACTTGGCTGTAACACAATTCCTTCGAAGTCAAGCTTTTCTAGTACTGTTTTCGGTAACACGTTCAAAGAAGAACCGTTATCTACTAGTACATGAGATAGAGTGGTGCCATTACATTCAATGGAGATATGTAAGGCTTTGTTGTGATTTTTTCCAGCAGGGGTTAGATCCACATCAGAGAAACCGAGACCATTGTTCACGGTTAGATTGGCAACACAATTCTCAAATTGGTCGACTGAGATCTCTTGAGGCACATGCGCAGCTTTAAGGAACTTCATCAGAGCTTTGGCATGAGCTTCTGAATATTTTAGCAGAGATAGCATTGAGATTTTTGAAGCAGTGTGCCCCAGTTGCTCAACAATATTGTAATCACTCTTGCAGATGATTTTCAATATTTCCTCCATTTCTTACTTTGATGGATCCTCAGCAGTGATCTCCACTGGGATTTGAACTTGTTCAACTTGTGGCTCTTTGCCTCGAGCGTTGACATTTTGATTAGGAACTGGGACTCGGACTGGACCAGCAGCAACATTTGGAGAAATTTCTGGTGAAAAGATTCTTCCACTTCTCGTGATCTTGCTGGTACCCACAATATTACCCACAGTTGGAGTAGTTAACTTTGCGGTCTCTTCAGTCAAGGTACTCTGCTTAACTCCATGAACAAAAACATTAGTGTCATATCCCCATGGGACAGCTTTGTCCGAGGAGTATGGAAATGGAGTTGGACTAGCAATGACTACTGATGCCACTTTGAGTGTAGCAGAAATTTTGAATGGAGCCTTAGCAGAGATTTTGAATGGTAAGCTGGAGATCACTGAGGCATCCTCTATTCTCATCCTGTTTGCAAAGACTTCGCACAGCACGTTCATAGAAGGGAGCCTCTCAAACATAATGATACGGCGATCCATCCATTTTTGAATTCCCATCCTCAGATTTTCACAACCATTGGGCAGGCAGGAGCAGTAAAAGCAGTCGGGGTCACATCCTGGGAAGTAACCAGCTCGGATTAGCTTTCCTTTGACTTCGCAGAGTGGAGTTGATAATTCGTTCGCATCATAGATGTAAACAGTGTCCAGGATAGCGTTAACAGTTTTGTCATGCTTTGGCATAGGTGCAGTGATGACATTTGGAGTTTCTGGAGGATCGAACTCAATTTCACCAGCATCTATCATATCTTGTATTTTATTTTTCAGGGCCCAGCAGTGATCTGCGTCATGTCCTGGACAGTTTGAGTGATAGGCACATGTCGCATCAGGGCGATAATTCGGAGAGGCAATGTTGACATTCTTTGGAGGACCTCTTAAGGTGATCAGATCTGCTTTTAGCAAGTGCTGCAATGCCTGAGAGATTGGCATGTTGATTCTGGTGAAATTTCTTCTTGGTGCATCTGGTCGATGCGTATATTTTGGCTGTTGATCTTTTTGAGGTGCAGATGCGGAGATCAGAACTGCCCCTACAGATTGATGCTGCTCACTTTTGCGACTTTTCTGAATTTGTGTTGCATTGACCTCATTTCTCCCGCTGATGGGCCTTTTTGTAGTACCAGAGAAGGAACCTATTTGAATTTTTCCATTTTGAATGCCACTTTCGACACGTTCTCCGGTCAGTATCAGGTCGGTGAAACCTGATGATGAACTTCCCAGCAAATGGCTATAGAAAATGCCAGTTAAAGTGCCCATGAACATGTCAACTAGTTCGCGATCAGATAAGGGTGGTTGAACCCTTCCAGCCATATCTCTCCACTTTTGTGCATATCCTATGAAACTTTCTTTTGGTCCCATAGACATGCCCCTTAGTTGAGTACGGGTTGGCGCAAGATCAGCATTGTATTGGTACTGTTTGTAAAAAGCAGCAGCTAATTCTTCCCAAGTATGAACCTTGGTATTTTCCAGCTGGTAGTACCACTCGAGTTGTGTACCCGACAGACTTTCTTGGAAGAAGTGAATCCACAATTTGTTATCTGTTGTATGAGGTTGTATCTTCCTCACATAGGATCTCAGATGTAGTTTCGGGCAAGAAACTCCATCATATTTTGCAAAGACAGGAACTTTGAATTTTGGAGGGATAACAACATCCGAGATGAGCCCTAGATCATTGAAATCTAAGCCAGGTATTTTTTTGTATCTCCATAGCTTTCATACGGTCTTCTAGCTGTTGGTATTTTTCATCATCCGGTTCGTCCCCAGAATGATCATTTTCTTCATTTGAAGAGAGGGAGGGTTTAGCAGAACCCTGGTTGCTTTGATTGTCTTCTTGTTCATCATCACCGACTGTTTCAGGGATCGGTGGCTTTGTGAACTTTTTGACTGGAATTTTGATCTTTCTTCTCAGGTGACTCACACCTACAGATCCTTTGGGCTTCTTTTTCTTCTTGATTATCAGGGCTTTCAGTTCTTCTTGCCCATTTGCCAGTTCCAGAATTGCCACTTGCACTTGGGCATTCTGTGCTTCGAGATTCTTGATGCTTGCCTCGGATTCCATCTCTTCTGACTGAAATAAACAGCGAGGAGATGAGAAATCCGTCATGAGAACCTGTTATGAAATGTGTATGACTGGATGCCATGTGTATGCAATGTATGAAATGTATGTGCAATGTATATGAATGCAATGTATGAAATGTATATGCAATGCATGAAGTGAAATGTGTGTGCAATGTTTCAAGGATCTTAGAGTTTAGATTCGTTAAAAAAGAAACAAACGTTAGTTAATCAATTTATTTCTCTTTTTTTTTTTGCTTCTTTTTTCTTTGCCTCATTTGGGCTTACAAGACAGAAATAAAATAAATGATCCTTCAGGTCTCCCGTGGACGCTTTCTCTTTGCCCCCAGGAATGTGTTGATCTGCTGTTCTTCTTGAAGCTGTCCGGTGAGCTCCAATATCCTTCTCTCATAGTCTTGACAGTATGATGTGAAGGTGTCTCTTTCCTCTTTGAGTTGAACCCAAGATTTTTGCAACTCTTCTAGGTCAGTTGGCATGTCCAGGTGTAGAATAACTTGAGGTTCATATCCTTCGACCTCTGGTTCAATAGTCACAGGTAGAACAGCAGGATATGGCATAAGGAGTTTCTGAGCATGAGTGCGGACCCATCTGAGGTAAGGTTCCATAGGAATAGAATTCCATTGCCCCAGAGTTTTGCTTTCTATTCTATAGACACTGCCCCATGCATGTATGAACCTTCGTCGGTGTCTATGAGAATCATTCTCGTAATCAAACACAATGCCATGGATAATCATGTCATGAGGACCGTTGCTCCTTGCATATCCGAATTGGCGTAGAGCTAAAGAGGGATTGTAAGTGATACCTCCTTTGATGCCAAGGAGTGGCACATTAGGGTACTCTCCACAATGATCAATGATAGTAATGTCTCTTTGAAAGAAGTTGTTCCATCGGATATCTGAATGAGACAAAGACATAATCCTGTGAGACCATTGCATTCTTTGTTCATTTCTCAACACTGATCGGGGAAGATGAAATGTAAACCACCTAGCCAATAGTGGTATACAGCACATGAGAGTTCCTCGTTTCTTTATGGTACGAGTGTGTAGAGAATGTAGAATGTCTCCCAGCAATGTTGGTACCGGGTTACGGATCAGGAAAAGGTTGATGATGTGTACACTTATGAACTGGTCGGGATTAGGGAATAAAACCAACCCATAGATTAAAAGTGCCATAACTTCCTCAAAAGCTGGATAACTTTTGTTTTCTAGCAGTAGTCGAGCCTTTTCCAATAAGAACTTGGCAAGCAAACCCTTAATTCCACTCTTTGTTTCCCAATTGGATTCGATTTCTGATTTCCGCAGATGTAAAGCAGCAGCAATGACTTCAGGCTTTGGAATCCTTTCTAAACCAGTGAAAGGTAATTGATTTCGAACAGGCAATCCCATTAGTTCAGAGAATTCTTCCAAAGTGGGTACCAACTGGTAATCAGGAAAGGTAAAGCAATGATGTTCAGGGTCAAAGAACTGGAACAGGACCCGTATCACGTCTTCTTCAAATTTTGAGGTAACCAAATGGAGTAGGTGACCATGCCTTTCAGTGAATTGAACATTCCTGGGGAATTCTGACACTAAGTCTTTTAGTTCAGATGGTATCGTTGAGATGTTGATTCGGATGTAATCTTTGGTGGCGGGAGCCATTACCTGCAAAAACAAAGGTAAACTCTTTGATCCTTGAAGTGTCTGGTGCAAAAATGATATGCTTATGATGCAAACATGTGGCACACAAAAACAAATCAAACAATAGCCTTAGGTTTAAAGGCTTGCATGGAGCTGATAGGTGATACCCTCCCCACTGAAGTTGAGTTGGTTAAAACCTGTCCTAGAATAGTATTCGGGTTCTATGATCCTTGGAAGTAACATCTCAATACGGCGCTCGAGCGGCCGATCAAAATATTCCTCGAGGATAACTAACTTCGATCATTTTCAAAGCTAGCCACTTAAAAGGCCACAAGTCAAGTTCAACTAAAAAGGTTCTAAGACAAATTAGTGTTTAATGACATTTCGGAAGCCTAATATACTCCTTGATCGTTTTCAAGGGACATCAGTATAAACCAAAGTATCACACTAACGATGACTACCAGATCAACCGTATCGGTACATGCCGTACAGTTTCCTTGGTCTAATGTCATATACTTAAGGTATCTCGAGATTCGGGTTAGAATCTTTCACACAAGCAAAATACCCAAGCAAACCTTTGAAAAATAGAGCAATCAAGTCAATCAATTGAAAACATCGACCTATTCTCTTAAGGTAACCCCTTTTGAAAACATTTTGTTTTTGAAAGTAAATCCCCAGAAGAGTCGCCAGTTCTGTGGACCTCCGTTTTTTATTCCGGGCCATACCTCTGATCTGTAGAGATACGTGAACTGACTCTTTTTATCGCTTAATGCTTTCGCATTTTTGAAAATTCACAGAGTCGCCACCGACCTTTTATTTTATCCAATTAAGGAAAGGTTTATAAAAGACACAGAAAAAAGACCTTTAAGAAATTCTGGGTAAGGGGGTAGGTTATACAAAGGGAAGGTGTTAGCACCCTTTGTATCCATGGTTATCCATGGGCTCTTAAGTTTGCTTAGCTCACTTGTTTTTCGATCACTTTTCAATTGCTCTGAAATTGCTCATATGTGGTTCCGAATACTTTTGTAAATTGAATTTTGTAATGATCCGTGTGTGGATGTATACAAAATGCTTGTTTATCTTTCGAAAGATGTTTTGAAAAGAACGTTAACTTTGTAATAATCCGTGTTTGGATGTATACAAAGTATTATCTTTTTGGAAAGTTTTGAAAAACAACAGTGTATGAGAATTTTGTTTGTTTTGATTTGAGCAAGCAAACTAGGAGGTCTACCCTGAGTTGTAAGGTCTTTATCCTATTTCCTTTAAAAATCTATCCTTTCACCGGATATAAACGCAAGGTTCGATTTTGTACTCAAAATAGTAGAATTTGACTTTGATTTTGAAAGAATGAGAAGGGGATTACCTGAAGAGGTGCAAGTGTGATTGTGATTGGATTCAGATATTTATCTTTGAAGTTAGTGATCTAACGGTTCAATTTTATCTTTGACATACACGCAGTTTATATTTGCTGGAAATTAAAATGCGGAAATGTAAAGTGCGCAAAGTAAATCTACGCTATTACATCGATTGTGCAGGAAATGTAAACTAGCCTATTTACATGAATTTGACATCCTATACATTTATCTAGGAATTTAAATTGCAAGAAAAATAAAAGGGCATGTTTTTGGATTTTTTATGATTTATTTTAATTATAATTAACGCATGATTAATTAAATTAAAATGAAGAAAAAAGATGAAAATAGATTTAAACCTAGAAATTTAAGTTTAAAATATGTACAAAATATTTAATTAATTTTAAAGCAAAATTAATTTTTTTGGAATTTTTGAAATTGATTTGAAATTGATTTAAGTTAATTAAAACATAATTATGCAAATAATTATACAAATAATTAAAACTTAAAGAGAAAATTATTCAAAATATGTACAAAATTAGTTTATAATACATAAACAATATTTTATGTAAAGAACAATTTTTTTTATGATTTTTTGATTGGTTAGAATAATTAAAAAGCAAATATATAAATATATACTAATTAATTATACAAAATATTGAAATTTTGAAGAAAAATAAAATATTTTTATTTCAGAAAATAATATATTATTTTAGAAGTCTAAAAATATTTTTTGTGTATTTTTTGGATTTTTAAAACTATTTTTAATTAATTTAACAAAGAAATTAAAATAAAAATAAGAAATAAAAGGATACTGATCAGATGTGGAATTTAAATGAGGGAATATGATGCGCATGCGTGTTCTGAGGCGTTGGATGAGCTGTTAAGCAAGATCAGATGGTCCAGACTTTGAGGCACATGGTACACGTCACACCTGCAAAGCACAGAATCAGAGATAAATTTAAAAAAACACGCGCGCGCTTCTGAACCAATGGGAGGAAGACACGTCTTCGTCTTCAACCTTCAGACAAGGCTTTCAACAGCGCTTTTGCAAAAAAAGCGCTATAATAAGTGAACCCTAATTCTGCAAAATAACGAATAGGGGTAAACAAGCAAATAAATTTGGCGCGATGCTACCATTCAACTCGTCTTGTTCCACTGAATCTAACCATGTCTTTAATTTGCTTTAATTTTGGCTCTATTGAAGAACCCTAATTTTGAGCTAAGAAAACCCTAAAATGGTATATGCTACAAACAGCCATTAAAATCCAATTGAAGCTCCAGAAACGACCAGAGCTTCAAACCAAACACAATTATGCATCTACATCTTGTTAAATATGCGTGAGTTATGAGATATAAGTTGGTTTTAGTTTGAACAAACTGTGGCCTAGGTAGCTCGATTTATGAGGTTTCAAGACTTGGAAATGATTGAGATATGTTCAGTAATGCTTGAGGAAGGTGTTTAAGTGTTTAGTTTATAGTGAAAATGGATTAAACTCAGAATTCGAATTTTGAATTTCTTTGAAATTTTCAAAGTGTTACAAGCATGGTACAAGCATAAGAATGGCTCTGAATTCGTGTCTCCCTAGTTACTGAACTATGATAGCTTATTTATAAGCATTGAGTGCTTAGAATTGAAGCTAAGAAGCATCTTAGTTGCCTTTGTTGAAAGTTTGATTTTTAAATATTAAAAATCTTTGAAAACTTGACCAAGTCTTGCTCTCCTTCAATGCACTTGCCTTGCTCTTCAATTCTCTGCAGAAAGGAAGAGATTCCTTGGGTGAGTCATGCTTGATTTGTAAGCTAACCATTATCCATCCATTTTCCTTTTAATTTTAATCTTAAAGTAAGATAAAATCAATCAAAAAATGAATAAAAATGGTGTGGGCTTAGCCTTGGTCGTGGGAGGCCCATAATAACATGGCAAAGATGTTTGAACCATAAAAACTTGGCCCCTTTTGGAAAAAATGCATTTTTGAGCAATGTTGGTTTCATGCATTTTCCAACATTTAGCCAACTTCAACAAGGTGTAAATCCCTCAATTTTTGTCATATGAAGGAGATCTTGCACTTTTTGGAAACCTCAAAGAGTCCTCTAACCAATGTCTTTGGTCTCATGTCAAAATGATTTTTGATGCTCCTTGTGTGTCCTTTTGAAAAAAGTGTCTTTTTGTTGACTTTGAAA
Organism: Vicia villosa; assembly: GCF_029867415.1. Lineage (NCBI taxonomy): Eukaryota > Viridiplantae > Streptophyta > Magnoliopsida > Fabales > Fabaceae > Vicia > Vicia villosa. Next base: position 85,272,461 of record NC_081183.1, read on the forward strand.
ATGACCTGTAATGTCTTTGGTCATATTTTTCAAATGGTGAATGCAACGACCATGGGATCAATGGAATTTGAAAGATAATTAAATTTCCTTAAAAATGAGCTTTGGTTTGAATTTTTTGGATGAAGGATGAGAGAGTTATGACCAGTCAAAGTTGAGTTGACTTTTCAGGCAAAAACCCTAATTTTGAATCTTAGGGTTTTGTTGATTTTTGATCTTTCCTTGATGAATTATGATCATCCAATGATCAAATGATGAATCCTTTGACAAAATATGGACTTTGACAAAAAATTTCATTTTTGACTGTCTGTTGACTTTTTTGGTCAAATGGGTTGTCTGTTGACTGTTTGAGCTGCTGACGGTGCGTCTAAGTGAATAGAAGTTTGAAAATTTGTATGATGGTACTTTGAGATATATGGATGTGCATGAAATCCATTTGAGCTCTCAAAAACTTGTTTCTCTTGAAAAAACAAGAAAACCCTAGTCAGGGACTGTTTATGTAGGAGACAGTTAAGCGTACCTGATTTTTGTGCAGTGTTGAGTCTCTGCTAATCGCGTGATATTCAGAAGACTTCTAGAACAAAAACCTTGGAATTTTGAATTGTGAAAGATTGATTTGATTGATGGTACAAAACACTGAGAATTGTACTGCCAGCAGTTTGGCTGTCAACTGACTGTTCAGGTATTGACGTAGCAGTTAGAGTGAAAAATCAACAGTCAAAGTTAATTTTCTTTTTTTTGTTGTTTTTGCTTTATGTTTTATGTGAAAAATGAAAGTTTATTTACATGACTTGTTAGAAAAACACAAACATAATAAATAACTAATATTTACTGTATGCGGGCAAAATTACCGATAATAACCCTGAAAATCATTTAATGCACAGAAAAATGAATATTTGACTGGCAGAAAACACATAAAATATTATCTGAGTAATTAAGCAATATTATGACAAATAGTACAACATTTAATACTGACAGTACAAATATTACATACTAAATTGAACAGTACGACGAATAAACGGTACATTTAAGAAATAAGAAATACGGCAAATTTTAGGAATGACGATTGATAACCCATGCTACAAATAGTAACATGTAGATGATTGGGAGCATAACCATTGCAGGTCCACACTCTTCAGGACTATGCAGGCAGAAGAAATTCATGATCACCGTAGCAATGGTGATGACTGTAAGAGACAGTGTCTCTATCCACTTTGCCATTCTTGTCAGGGAAGAAGAGAAAATAGATATGAGGTAGGAATTTGAGAGATGAATTAGAATTTGATGTGAGATTTTATGGAAGAAAATGAGAGGTATTTATAGAATGGAAAGAAGGATAGAGACGTTGGGGAATGATGTGATTCCGTACAAAAGGAAATTTTGAGTGGAAATAAGATTTGAAAGAAAGTGGAGATAGTGTTGGGAAAAAGAGAGATTTGATTTTTGAAAAAGAGATTTGAAAAGATTTTTTGAAAATAATGGAATATAGTACCAAAATTAGTGGGAAACAAAAGATAATAATAATCTACTTGTTACCAGTACAGTCTGAGTTTCCTGATTCTGCGCCTGCAAAAAGATTTAACTCTGTACCAATTGTGTTAGTACTATTTATCTATAAATAAATAAATAGCATGTGTGAAGTAATAAACAATATTTGGTGTTTGCGTAAGAATAAATTCAACTGCAAGCCAAATTACTGTATGAGAAAAATTCTAAAAACTAAGTATTTCATATGTCAGGATATTTGTTGAAATAAAAATCCATAATTATATGAGACTCTTAATTTTCAGATTGGAGTTTTCTTGAAAAAAGATGCGGGCAAATTTTGGGGTATAACACCGTGCGAGTACAATTCTTTATTTTCCCTACATTTTGCATTCATTCACATATAGACATAGACATAGTTAGACACCCTTTAGATGGAAACAAACATAGGTGGATACCATCGAGTACGATAGGCGCGAGGGGTGCTAATACCTTCCCCTTGCATAACCGACTCCCGTACCTAGATTCTCTGGTCGCAAGACCCTGTTCCTTCCTTTGCTAGGTTTCGTGATATTCCTTTCCCTTATGGGATAAATATATTGGTGGCGACTCTGTTCATTTTTCGCGAGCGTGCGACAACAAGGAATGGGGCTTACACCTATACGGAGGCCCATGTTTTATTTTCTAAAACATGGTTGATTGATTTATTCACAGACGCAAGGTTTCGTCGTTTGTAAAACTTTGATCGTTTCATTGAAAAAAAGTTTGAATTTTGACAAAAGTCAACTTAATTAAGATAAAAACAAGTTTTATGCTTAATTAAGACCTGAGAGATTAGGGTTTGATCACAAAAATACTTACAAATGATTAAGTTTGAAAATCAAATGAAAAACAATATTTAAAGTATTAAAAATACTTAAAAATATGTCATTTTGATCCTAATAAAAATGTATTAAATAAATATTATTTTTGTGATTTTTTTGGATGTTCATAAAATATGTATATTAAATAAAGAGTGTACAAAAAATGAAGTAAAAATGAATTGATTTGATTGGTTAATGAATTGATTAAAGTTGTAAAAAAAAGAAAGAAAATAAGTGGTAAAAAAAGAGGTTTGGTCCCTAGGGGACTTGAACTCGTGACCTTGAGGTCACCAACCAAAACAACAACCAACTGAGCTGCGCGCGCAGCTTGTAAGTAACACACATTGATTTAATTATATTTTAAAACGAATCATTTGAATTTTCTGAACAAAAATGGCGCCAAGAACACATCCCCATTTTGATTTTGAATTTTCGTAAAACTGAACCAATTTGATCAAGTGAATAGCCTATCTTGCTTGATTTTTCACAAGGAACATGATGGTACCATTTAATTTCATTTATTTTTGCTCTAAGATCATTGATTTTCTGATGAACACGAAGAACCCTAATTCTGAGATTGATCATGAATTCGTGTATGTGCAAGGTAATTAGCAATTGATTGAGGGTTAATCATCTATATGTATGCAGAAACATGATGGTTAACCAATTTTTCAATTATGATGCATGAATGATAGAGTTTGAAGTTCAAGACACTTACCTTAAAAACTTGCAAAATTGGAAATTGAATTTGTGCCAGGAGGTGTTACAGATGTTGTTTCTTGATCTGGATAGCTTTAATGATGATTATGGAACATGTTTGAAGGCTTGGAATGGATTGAATTCATCTGGATCAAATTGTGGTACTCGATTTGCATTCACTTGGAGCATGAGTCGAATTTGATGATTCTGATGTTACAGGTTGATGATGAGCGTTTGGATCATTCATATGAAGTATATGGATGATGTTTGGAAGGTTAGTTTGGATAGATATGGCCTGGTGTGAGAATTAACATGATGAGGCTCTCATGCATATGGAAGTGAGATAGTGATTTTGAGATTTAGGTGTTTTTGGGGTGTATGAGTGGATCAAACACATCCCATATGATGTTTAGAAGTTGTTAGAACCATCATCTTGGCCAGAACTTTAATGGTTTGGAGGTTGAGTTCTCTTCCTCTTCGAAACTTAAGAAACTTGTAATTCAAGAAAGAAAGAGAAAACCTATGCTTTGTGAGGTTTTGGTGTGATTTTGAATGAGGAAATGACCTCTATTTATAGGCCAAAAGTTCTGAATGCAAGACTAAACAAGTTGATCTTTCTTTGGTGACTTGGCTTTAAGAGATAAAATGGAATCTTTCACATTAAATGCAAATGGTTAAAATGACTAACCATGGTTAAAATCTTCTATGCTTCTTATCTCTTTCCAATCTGATCACAAATCAGAAATATCTTGCACTCATTGCTTGTTTATGTCATTGCTTGCATCACTTGGTAAAATAGTTCATAACTTTGGTAAAAATGGCTTGTAATTTCAAGTGAAATGATCACGAATGGCAAAATTCAAAACCATAGCTATGCTCCATATTTTTTCATGCTCTTGGAACTTTTGGAAAGCTCATGTTATGTACTTCAAAACCCTAGTTGAAAGTTTCTTCAAGACCTTTAAGGAAATGGGTGAAAAAGATCCATGAACTTTGAAGAAAATGAGGTTTTAAGTGAATTTTTCAAAAGATACCAACTTTGAAGCTCCATATCTCTTAAATGGTTGATCTTATGGAAAAAAATTATCTGTGACAAAGTTGTTCATTGGATCAAAATCAACAACTTTCTTGTTGGAAGTTTTTTTCAGTTTGAAGGTGAAATTTTGAGATATTCCCTTCCAAAGTTTGGAAAAAACCATTGAAAACACTTAGAAATTTTTCTAAGTATGAAAAGTCAAACTTTTGACTTTTTGATTCTTGATTGATTTTCTTGATTTTCCTTGATCAAATGACTTCATATATCATATATTGATGATTTAAAACTTCAAAAGTCATGGTTGACCAAAATTTCCAAAAAGTCAATGGTGATCTTGTAAAGTTGAATTTTTCAGACGAATCGCGTTTCTGGAGATTTCAAATGAACCAAGCTATCCTCACCAAATTAATGGTATGAATGGATCATATGGATTTATTGGAGGACCTTGAGCCATAGTTTAAATTGTGGCACCATGTCCTGGTTAAAAAGTCATTTGTTCAGGTGAATTAGGTTAAAACCCTAATTGTCGACCAAATGAATTTAATGACTGTGGATCTTGAATTGAAGTACAATTTCCATTGGATATTGTCATAGGGATTATTTGAAGATGATTGACACCTTTGAGTGGTTCCCTGGAGCTTTTTAGGGTTTCCCAAATGTTATCCCTGATTTCAGTCCCTGATAGTTCAAAACCCTAGTCTGATGATTTGAAATCTCACTGTTGATCAATCCTTGTGTAGGAGATGTCTTGAGCCAATAGATTAGGTCAAGATGATGTACTTGGGGTCTTGAGGTCATGTCCCAAGTCACTAGGACAAATCCTGAGCAAAAGTCAGGAGTATGTTGTCTTCAGTCAAAACCCTAATCTAGTTGATTCAAAGCCTTTGAGCTTGTTGAAATCAATCTTTGAGGACCAAATGTTGATTGTTGATGAATATGGTTCACTTGAGATGAAGGGAGAACAAAACCCTAATTGATTGTTATTAGTACTAATGAGTGATTTCTTGATTAAACCCTGCTGAGTCATAAGTAGCAAACACAAGCTATACAATTTGTTAGAGATGTAAATGATGCATATGCAAATGATATGAGGTGGTATCTTAGGTCAAAAATTGGGGTATGACACTCCCGCCATGTACCTTCAAATTCAGAGGTATCTCAGATCAGAGGCTATGACCCACTGGCTATGATGAGCTTGATTCTCAAAAAAGAACATCCAAGAATCAGAGTTCTTCGAACAAAGATGCGACCAAATCATTTTTAATGTTTCTAACTAAATCCCTTAAAGATCCTTGAAAAATTGCATTTGCATTCATAGCATTGCATAACAGGTTTCCACAACAGGTCTCTCATCTTCTCTCGCTGTTTATTTCAACACAAATGAATCTCGAGCAATCAGTCAGAAATTTTAGGGCTCAGAATGCCTAGTTCCAAACTTTGATTCTGAATTTATCTAAGGGGCAAGATGAGCTAAGAACTTTGTTAACCAAGAAACAGAGAGATCAGCGTAGGCAACAGGGTGGCCAACATACCTGGAAATCCAAACCCAAAAGGTCATCGGCTCCACGGCACATGCCATTGTCTCAAGATTTGCAACACCTTCCCAATCGGAGTCTAATTACTCTACTGCCTTCATACGCTGCTCTAGCAAATCCCGCTCTCGGATACAAGCATAATGCAAGGTGTGCTTATCATTCGAACAATCCTGATCATGATACAAAGGATTGTAGTCCATTGAAGCATATGATTCAAAATTTAATCACTGATTTCAACTCACCTGAGGAGCCTCATATGACTGATGTTGCGCACCACCACAAAGGTCATAATAAATGCAACCAATCTGTTGGGGCAGTTCTGATCTTTACACCGGCACTACAATAACAACGAAAGCCAGACGTACCTAAGCGTTAATTCACCAAGATCAATATGTCACTGGCTCAAGCATTACAACATTTGTTGAAGATCGAATTAATTACTCCGAGGGACCCTCCTAATAATCCTAACACCTTCGCTCCTGACTATCAACCCAATGCGAGGTGCGCATACCATTCCAACAGTCCTGGACATGCCGCTAACAATTGATGAACAATGAAGAATAAGAATCAAGATATGATAGATGATGGGAAAATCAAATTCAATCTTCCTAAGACCCCTATGGTGATCACCGCTCCCATGCCTGGCCATGACAAGACTGATTAATGCCTAGAAGGATGAACTCTTTGATCATTAGACTTACTTTCATGGGCAATTTCTATTCTATTTGTTTAAACATTCGACTTATGATAGACATTATCTGTTTTAATAATAATCATCAGTGCATTGCATATGTTTTTCTTGAATAAATCATTTCGCTATCACTCATTTAAAATGTGTCTTTATTCCGTCTTTATTTTGCGATATTCAACTCCTGCTGAGCGGTAAGCCTCTTGATGGAGGATGACGAAAATGATACCGCAACGTCATACAATATTCTTTTGAACGGACTATGCTGACGATGTACAGGCATTGTTTCAATTCTTAAATAGTAGAGATGTAAGGATGTTAATCCCTCGTCAACCCCTTTGAGCCTAAGGAGTAGAAGTTTTCTTTCTTGAACAAGCTTAAACCTTTAATCATATCCCGGGGAAGGGTAGTGTCATACCCCAAAATTTTCCCTCATACATTTGTAAACGTCATTTTATTTCGAATAAGGGATGTAGCACAGTTGGTAAGGATTTGAGGTTAAAAGGTACATGAGCGAGAGGTCTCGGGCTCGAATCTGACTCTAACATTTCTCCTTTTTATTTGTTTTCTAATTTTAATTCTAACTTTATTTCCATTATTCAAAAATCATAAAAATTGCAATTATTTATTATTTTAATTTAATTTTCGCACTAATTAAATAAGCATTTTTTAAAATAGTCAATTTTCACTTTTATGCATTTTTTAGTCAAAAAATCACCAAAAATCATAAAATATTCACAAAATCCAAAAAAATAAGTTTTTAATTTTATTTCTTCTATTTTTAATATTTTTCACAACTTGGGTAACAAGTAAAGACCTTTTTAAGAAAATATTAGTTAATCATTTAAAAGATCACAATCAAATTATTTTTGATTTAAGCTTTTAATGAATAGTTAATATTTGATTTTTATGTTCCATATTTGTTGACCTAAGTTGCACTATAAATATCACTAATTTTTACACATTAGACATACAACAATTTTCTAATCCTTATTCTCACTCTCTCTTTTCTCACAAACACATAAATTATTTTCTCCTCCTTCTCTCTAAGATCAAACTTCACTTTCTCTCATGAATACCATAACAACTTCATAGCTTGTTGAAGAACATCAAGAACACTTTCAAGAAGAAACTCAAGAACTTACATCTTCCTCTCACCGTAGAACCGAGTGGTTCAACGCGCATCTTTCCTCCACAAACCTCTATCGAAGCCCTCAGGTGGTGTTGTTTATTTTTTTATTTTTGTTAGCTTTTTATTGGTTCAATTGATGGCCATGATTATTGTTTTGAAAGTGTTGTTTTCTTTTGATTTGATTTTGTTTGTGTGAATGGAGAAGAGAGAATACATATGGGTAAGAATATGAAATCACATGGAAAATAATCTACTAAAGACGTTGAAGAGGAAAACAAAAGAGAAGTGGAACTCAGTCAGAACCACCGAATATACTAGATCCATATCACTCTTTCACGCCTTAACCGCCGGCGATCCATCCACTAACACCAAAAGCGCGCTGACACAGCAGGTGGCATACAAGCGCCAATCACCTTCCCAACTCGGGTTCGACCCCCAGGTTTACCCTTTCTTTTTGTCAATTGTCTTTACAATTTTCTTTATTTAACCACATGATTAAAATCAACCTATAACTAATTAGGACTAGGAGTAGGGTTTATACTATTAATTATTTGTTCTTTCACCTTTTTGTTTAATTAATTTAATTTTAGTAATTAGGTTGTTTAATTCATTTAATTTCCATAAAATCATAAAATCACAAAAACATTTAGTTTTAATAGTTAATTTGATTTAATTGTCTTAACATTTAATTTAATTGACTATAATTAGGATTAGATTGGATTTTTTAATTAAGACTAAATTTCAATTTAAAATTCAATTAGATTAGATTTAATTTGAATTTATTTAATAATTAGATAATTTCTTCAATAATTTATTAGATTTAGGTTTTATTGATTTTACTATTAACATAATTTTGATTAATTTAGTAACTAGGATTTGATTAGATTTTTCAGACTTATGGCAAACGATGATTCTCGATGACCCGATACATCCTATGAAAGGACTTCCCACTAACTAATGGTGCGGATAGTTTCTTTCCCTTAAACGAAAGATTTAAAGAACAAGAAAGACATTAAACTTAGGGTAGGTGGTTCTTAATTTCTTGCTCAATTTAATTCAAAATTCAAATGCTTTTCACACCTCTTTACGAAAAATTTCAAAAAGGCTACGCTTATTTACACGCTAAAGTCCTTATTCAAATCTTTTCAATTCACACACGACACTTTTCAAACAATTCAAACACACAAGCGAGCTAAGCAATTAAGAGCCCATGGATAACCATGGATACAAAGGGTGCTTACACCTTCCCTTTGTATAACCTACCCCTCGAACTAAAGTCTTTTAAAAAGGTCTTTCCTGTTCTTAAGGCCTTTCCAATTGGATAAAATAAAAGTCGGTGGCGACTCTTGCTATCCCCAATATTTCAAAAAGTCAGTTCTCCCACCGTATTATAGGTAGATTCTAATTTGACTCAATCATGCTAGTTGTTATTCAACAAAATCAATGATGGATTCCCGTAACCATTAAGTCGATCGGGCGGTCGATATCTGCCAAAAGGAAAAGCTGTTAAGTCAAAACCTATGAAGGAGACTTATCAAAAATTAAAACATCCTGCTGACTATAATCTCAAAATAAACAGTTCAGGCAAGAGTTAAGGGATAAGAAAGTCAAAAAAGAGGTTGCTACAAATCCTCGACAAAAGAAAACATTACAAAAAAGTATTACTGCCTGTCCAAATAAACTTCCGGTGCTCTAACCATCATCAAATGTCAATGTTACAACTTCAAAGCTATGCTAAGGCTTAAACGAAAAGTTAACTGAGCATAGGATCGGAGAACATCATAAAGATTGGGATGGGTACAAATAAACTTTGAGCCATTATCCTTTGTTACTTGAATCGTGAACCAAGCCACGTTACAATCCTTGAAAGTCCTAACGGAAGCATGGTTAGTTCGAAAGCATACTGTCACCAATAAGGTATCCTGACTTCTTAAGGTTTTCCATAAATGCTAAGTCGATATCACTTTCTTACAAGACAGACGTATGCATTGCATCTCATGAATTCATTATTAAACATATTCGGCTAGATAATTTCAAGTGTTAGCATCAGGAAGAACCTACACAGGGTATGACTAACGACTAAAAGTCATCCCGACAGACGAAACCACTTCAGCAGCAACATCCCTTACGTCTGACTTAGTTAATTAGAAGTCAATGAATACAAGGGGCATGACATGCTTTGTCCAATCAATCTAGGGCAATCAAGTCAAGATTCCAAGAATCTCTCAAAGAATGCCAAACAATCATAGGCATGCATCCAAGTGGGTCTGAAGCTACTTCTCAATCGACATGGGGCATTGTCCTAAGTCTATGATTACTGGGGGCATGTCATCCATAATACACATCTCATAAAACCCTCGCGAGGCGAATCTCTTCAAAGTCCCTACTAGCTAGGGCAAAGCTATGCAAGGCCAGTTTGACACTTCGATTAATACTCATCGGTGTGTTCCAATCAATACAAGTCAAGGAATGATAGTCACTATAACATTTGGGGGCAATGTTCAAGTTATGCATGCCTTCCCACAGTTCCGGTTTCATAGGATCATATCCCCATAGAGTAATCCTCGAAAAGATATCTTAAAATGTTCTCGCCCCAACAAAGACTTAGTTCCCCAATAGAGTTTACATCTTCGACACTGCCGTTTCCCCGACACTTCTCTCTTCTCCAAACAGGGTTATTCACCTCTCTTATCCTCAGTCAGGGTACATTAGGATCAATCATTCAAATCGCGTTCATCCCCAAGAAGAAATCATAAATCCCCGGCTGTATATCTTCAAATACAAGATCAAGCATCAGGATCACATTACTACAAAGTTTCATCTTCTCAGAAACACTCCAAGTAGCATAAATCATAGTCATACATCATACATACATATCTATACATTGCCTACATAACATACAAAGTTTCTCATTTATTTTGAGAAGCTCATCATACTTTACATGCATCACGACATTGCATAAAATTGACTTTGCTTTTTAGGTCGACCAACCGGTCAGGCAAATATCATCAACAAATCAAATACAACCTAATGTATGGCTCTCCTAATGTAAGGCTTCTCCAAATACAGCCTAATGTAGGGCTCGCCTAATGTACGACATCTCCAAGTACAGCCTAATGTGTGGCCCGCCTAATGTACGGCTTCTCCATCCCACAGCCTAACGTACGACTCATTCTGATACTTCTCAAAATAGTGGATCCAGTCTAACGTACGAGTCATCCAAATTCAGCCTAACATGCGGCTGTATCCAAGACTTATCAATACAAAGGATTCAGTCTAACGTACGACTCATCCTATGATACAACCTGACGTGCGGTGTATTCTGACAGTTATCAACACAGGGGACCTGGTCTAACGTACGACCTATCCTATAGCCTAACGTACGACTTATCCAGACATTTATCAATGCATTCGGACCTAATCTAACGTATGACTCGTCCTAAAGTACATTCTAACGTACGACTTACTTATCCAGACATTTATTAATGCAATCGGATCCGGTCTAACGTACGACCTATTCTTCAGCCTAACCTATGGCTTATCCATACATTTAACAATGCAATTGCACCTAGTCTAGCGTATGGCTCGTCCTAAAGTACAGCCTAACGTACGGCTTACTTTGACACTTATCAATACATTGGATTCAGTCTAACGTACGACTCATCCTAAGTATATCCTTCAGATACACTCTAACGTACAACGTATTCTGACTCTCAAATTTATAAAGCTAGATGGCATCTTTAAGCCCATCTCAATTGACCCTCTCTATATCTTGGTGGCATCTTTAAGCCCATTTCGTATCTTCTGTTGATGGCATCTGTAAGCCCATACCTAACACAAGTTCCAGTATCAACAATTCACTTTTGACACTCATTCAAGACAGACTTAAACCTGACACTTAGTTCAGGAAAGACCACGACAATGGAGTCACGAAAATGAAGTCACGACAATGGAGTCACGACAATGGAGTCACGACAACAGAGTCACGACAATGAAATCACGACAATGGATTCATATATCTAAACCTTGTATTCAGTTCAAAAACGATCATGACAATGGAGTCACGATAATAGAGTCACAACGATGGAGTCACGACAATCGAGTCACAATAATAGATTTACGACAATGGAGTCACGACAATGGAGTCATGACAATAGAGTCACTACAATCAATTCACTTATATAATCCCGACGCTCAGGGAAATCGAGCCAACAATTTAATCATAACACCACAGGTACAGTTTAACGTACGACTCATTCTGACACACGTCAATACATCAACTGATGGCATCTGCAAGCCCATCTCTGATAATTTTCCGTCAACGTCCTGATGGAATCTACAAGCCTGTCTCACATATCCTTCTGCCAACATCTGGATGGCATCTTCAAGCCCATCTCCGGCGAAAGTGCCTATCTTAGCAAGGGCAAATTTCTTGGTATTCTAGGGTTCAATATTCTTCCACCTTCAGATACTTATTGGCATACAAACCTTTCTACATCCTCAGGTTTAAGAAGATTGAACAGGGGAAGCTGTCATACCCCAAAATTTTCCCATCATATTTTGGCTCACATGATTTTTTAACTACTCAAGACTATGCAAGAATTGGGCACACTTACTTCTCTCCTAAGCAATCAACCCACAACTAGGGTTTTATTTCTCTCAAAGTAAAATCAAGTTCTAAGACCTCGAATGGATCCCATGGCCTCTAATATGCTTCAAAGGATCCTCATGCCAAGTTTCAAGCTCTGATTCGCAGGATTGCTCAATCAACTACTCAAATGGTCAACAGTCGATCAGTTTGACCTAAAAGTCAACTATGGTCAAATTACAGTCAAAACTCCTGATTTTTGGTCAATATCCTTATTTTTAAGTAATTTTCATCATTTTATCAAGGATTGATCTTGATTCACCAAGGAAAGCTTCAAAATCACTAAATGTCCAAGTTTCTAAAATTTGGGTTTTGGACTAAAAGTCAACCCAACTTTGACTGATCATATCTCTCACATGGTTCATCAGAAAATCCCCAACCAAAGCTCATTCTCAAGAAAATTAAATTTTCTACAACTTTGATATTGGGCCCAATGTCAAGAAATGCTTCCGCCTAAGAGATATAAGCCAAAACATTACAGGTCCTTCTAGAAGCTCGCAAAAAGCATTTTTTGTCCGGAGCCATATCTTCAAGATAAAATTCTCAAATGCAGAAAAGCTTCCAAAGTTGCTTGTAGAGGACATCTTGGGCTTTCCAAAAATTCCTCGAACATTCCCATATCATAAAAATGGGGAGAGTTATGACTTGATGAAGTTGACCAATTTTGGAGAAAGTGCATGAAGTCAATATTGAGAAAAATTGAATTTCTTCCAAATGGGCCTACCTTTTTATGTTTGAAACTTGTTTCTAACATGGTCCACGACCCCCAAGCCCATTCATGCTTCATTATTATATTTATTTATTTTATTTTTGATTTATATTCATTAAAAGTCAAATTTAATAAATAAATAGCAAAAAATATAAAAGATATGCCTGATTCTATTTTTCCAATCAATCTTAAGTATATATTCACATACAAATCCAAGGGATTTTGTTGGACCTTGATTGATAAAGATTGAATGCAAAAATAGACACTTTTTATTCAATTTTCAATCAAATTTTTTCCAATCTTTCTCTAACCAATCAACTTATTTTTCAAGCAATCTTTTGCCCTAATCCTAAGCTTTATAAATACCTCAAACCATTCACACAAGAGGAGGACGAAAATTGGGCAAGGAGGCTAGGGTTTGAAGTTTGCAAAAATCCAAGAAAAAGGTGAAAAATTCGTGCCATTCTTTCCAGCCACTTTCAAATCTACACAACGATTCCAATCCATTCTTAAGGTAATATATGGTGAGATTGTGCCATTAGGTAAGCCCCATGACGTTTAGAATGTGTGTTTCATGTTGCTCATACTCATTCATATTCTTGAAATTCATAAGTCATGATTTATTGTGTTTCAATCTGATCTAACTACATGGTTGAGTTCCTTGCATGATTTGGAGAAGGTTTGGACCATTGAGGAGTTGTCATGATTAGGGCCCAATGAGCATAGGCAATCGGTTTCACTGTTACAAGCGTTTTTAGGCCAAACGGACCTCACCAATGGATTTAGGAGGGGATTTTTCATAGATCTGGGTCGTTCTTTGTTTTTGTTAATGTTGTTTTTGTAGGTTTTTAGAGTCGTAGGTTTTTCCGCAAGAAAATCTGTAGCAAAATTCGAAGCTAAATCCGCAGCAAATCTAGACGAAGCAAGAGGAAGATGACGAAGGCCTGCACGCGCTGTTTGAATTCAAATGATTTTCCAGATTTACTTTTAGTCATATATTATGCTATCCATTCCACTAACACTTATGACATGCAGCATGGTTGGTAGTGCATTTTGCCAATGACCCCAAGCGTCCCTGGTTCAAACCCTGGAAGGACCACATTATTTTTAACACTTTACTAATCTCAATTGTACTCAGATCCTGCGCTCCATGATAGCCAGCTTTCATCATGAGCCATCAGATCACCAGCTTCTCAGATCCAACGCATATGGATTGGAGGTTTTTTTATCTAATTTAGGTTAAATTTAATATTAATTTCTATTATTTAGGTATTTAAATATAGTTAGGATTTAACTTTAGTTTTTAATTAGATTAAATAATTTAATAATTTAGGTTTTAGTTAATAATTTAAATTTAGGTTAAATAATTTAGATTAATTAAGTTCATTTAATCAATTCACTTTCCCTTCCCATGTCACTTTAATGCAGTTAGCCTTAGTAATTACTGGTAGGTGTTGCCCATTAACCATAGATTTAGGTTTTTCCCCACAATTCTTTTAAAACACTAATTTTTTTTATTTTTCCCTCTTATTTTACTTTATTATTTATAATTTCGCCTTTATTTGTTTACTTTAATATTATTTACTTTACTATTATTAATTACTGTAGTGTCTTGCAAGTTTATCATCTACTTAATTATTTCTTGTGGTTTTCCCGCAAGTTTTTTCCATATTTTGTAACTGCTCATAGGATGTAATAGTTTAATTAGGGTATTATATTCCTGCCTTTATTTTTTCTGCCCTACAGGTGTTTATTGTAATAGTTTAGGAACTTTTAATTCTGCCTTTATTTTTCTACTGTGGTTAGTAATCCTAGGGAGTGCAAGCCTTGCTAATTAATCTAGAATAACTATAATTAAAAGATAACATATCTGAATTAACCACATGATTTCTATATACACTCACCTCTAGCATACCTCCTCTTACTGCTGTCTTTCGATCAAATAGTCAAGTCCTTTCGAGCGTAGGGATACCTTAGCTTGCTGCCTTCGATTCAAAATCACCATGTCCCTTCGATGTTGCCTTCGATATAAATGATCTTGTCCCTCGATTAAATGGTGATCGTCCCTTCGAATGCTAAGGTATCCTTACTGTTGCCTTAATGACTATTATATTCTTCCCTAAGACTACCTGCCCTCTTTATGGTAGGGACAGTCTTATGGCGAACGATAACCTTCGATGACCCTTTTAACATCCAATGAAAAGACTACCTACCCTCTTTATGGTATAGATAGCCCTTTCAAACAAAAGCCTTAAAGAACAGAAAAATTAAGCTTAGGGTAGGTGCTCTTAAATGCTTGCTCTATTCAAATTCAAATTCAAAATTACTTTTCCCACTCTTTTTCAAATCAATTCAAAAAGGCTACGCTTATTTTACAAGCTAAAGTCCTTATTCAAATTCTTTTTCAGTTCACACACGATACTCTTTCAAACAAACAAAGTGAGCTAAGCAATTGAGAGCCCATGGATAACCATGGATACAAAGGGTGCTTACACCTTCTGTTCTTTTAGCCTTTCCCAATTGGATAAAATAAAAGCCGGTGGCGACTCTTGCTATTCGCAACATTTTAAAAAATCAGTTCTCCCACTGTATTACAGACATGTTGCGCCTCCTTCATAATGGATCATCAGAATGTAAGCCAACTAATCCAAATGATCTTCTGATCACTCCTAGGACTTGGTTTAAGCTTGTTTTGACAAATTTCCTTCCCAGAAAGGAAAATCAAGACATTCTAACATATGGTGATCATACATTAATTTATTTTCTGATGAATGACCTGTGTATAAATCTACCACAAACCATGCTCACTCATCTCTGGAACTCCATCTCTGAATCCAGAAATAGCCTTAAGTCCTACATTCCCTATGGAAGAATTCTGTCAGAAATCTTCTATCAAGAAGGAATCTCGGATCTCATCAAAACAAGAATTTCTGAAGATGGATTAGAGAATTGTCTTGAGAATATGCTTTTAAGATCTGAGGGGGATATGTTTAGAGGCTAGGTAGTATTGTGATTCTATGTTTTCTTAATCTGTGCATTTCCTTTAGTCTAATTAAATTGTTATCTGTTTAATGTTTTTACCTACTTTGCTTAGTGTGAATAACTTGTTAAACTCTCCGACCTTTCTAATCTCTTGAGAATTAACCTTAATGAACTGTGTGTAAAACCTGAATCAACTGAGCCAAGAAAACAATGAACTAGAAGTTCAAAGGAAATCTAAGATGTAACTCTGAGGTCATTCTGCAACAGAAGATCACAAAACACGTGATTAATGAATACGTGTCATAAACCTTCTGAAAAGACGCATGCGGTCAAGCTTCTAAGTCTAAAACTCTAGGAGTCTGTTCCAAATCTTTTCATATCTTTTTTGTATCACGCTATCTCCTCCCAACCTTCAGGATCAATAAATACTAATAACAATTAGGTCTAACACAGTTTCTTTTTCAAAACATTCTTTGTTTAATCTTTGTAATCATTATCTTTAAAATGTTCTGTTTAACTATTGTTTATGTCTGAATCCTGAAAAATAAACAGATAAAAGTGGAATTAAAAGATATACAACTAAAAGAAGGAGAAAGCTTGAAAATAAATATTCTGCAATAATAAAATGTTCTAATATAATTTAAAACATTCTTGATACAAATGAAAATTCTAAATTGTGTACCAGAAGTATTTGCATTGAATATAGGAAGATCTGAAACTTAAGAAATACTCTGTTAGAACTTCTAAGAAGATGCATGCATAACTACTTATCTATAAAACTTCTGAAAAAACAAACTGAAGTAATTATTTCAGGGGGAACTATAAATCAGAAATTAATTTATAAGGATGTCCAATTCAGGGGGAGACTATACATCTCAGTGGGAGAAATTATTTCCAAGTCTGATCCAACCCTCTTAAAGCTTTTTTGATTATGACAAAAAGGGGGAGAAAGAATAATAGATTTTGATGAATAAGTTGTTGAAAACTAAGTTTCTTGTTTGAACATATAAAAGGGGATGAAATATACTTGCTGAATTATTATCACCTCATAAAATTGTTCCATCAAAATACATGGTTTTTGTCATCATCAAAAAGGGGCGGATTGTTAGAACAAGATTGAGAATCTATGTTTAGAATCTGGTTTTGATGATAACGAACATATATTTTGTGAGTAACAATTTTATTACTAATGGTTTCACTTAGTGTGCAGATATTATGTTATAAATCTTATACAAGATTCATCAGAAAAAAAGTACAAGGACAACATCAGAAACTAGCTCAGATAAGAAATCAAACATCCAGAAGATTGACAAATCTAAAAATCATTCATCAGATATTCTGATTAAGAATACATCAAACAAGCCAAGATCAGCAGATCAGAAGCAAAAGAAGCAACAATGAAGAACAAGACCATTCAGAAGAACAAGCAATATCAACACTCACATACAACAAGCAAAGAATCAAAAAGTACATAAGAAGATTCAAAATAATTGAAAAAGAAATATCAAATACATGAAGATCCGTTACAGCAAGAAGATCATGTATGAAAAATATCAAAAGTTCCGAAAGTACAACGTAGTGACATAGAAAATGCAAACAACAACAAAAGTCACCTGTGAATCAGAAGATAGCCTACAACTCAGCATACAAATTGAATAACACACAAGAGCTTAGAATCAAGGAGAAAACCTTTACAAACATCATCATTAGCAAAATGGTTACAGCAATTAATTGGAACAACTCCCAAGATTGATTAAAAGAAGCAAGCAACATGCAGCGCATTGGGAAGGCAAGCTAATCCAAAGAAGCACGCTATCTACTGTAATCATCTTGTTTGGAGATAAGGCTCTACCACGAACACATCCAGCCAAGCAAAGCAAAGCATTCAATACCATCTTCAAGCAAAATGCAACGACTACATTCCAACGGTAATCACTCATCAAGTTATAAATAGAATCAAACTTCAAACTTGAAGATATGGTGTGGTATCCATCTATCCATCCAAAATGGATAGTGAATGATCATCCATCCCTTGTATGGATCTAGAGCGAAAAAAGAGACTATCCAATGAGGATCATCCATGGTGAAAGGATCAAGTGTGCAACCAAAGAAATATTCTGCACAAAAGAAGAAAATGAATCTACAGAATGCATCTGTGCGTTTTTAGAAAAAGAAGTTGAGCATGAAAACTTAGTTGAAGAAGTATGAAGACATGCATCAGAAGATACACAAGAGCCAATGCATACTATATATGTGAACATCCACTGTGTGGTTATACACTAAACACATGCCTGTATGGAGGAAATGGAGAGCATGATCGTGAAAGTTGATGAGCTAATTCAACTGCTCCATTAAGAGGCAACATACACTATGTGTATGATGATTAAATGTTAAAATATACATCATATGCATATCAAGAAGAATATCTCAGAGGATGAAGAAGAAAACCTACATGCTAAGAAGAATTCTCTGTATGGAGATATGAAGACATCCAAAAATACTTGATCAAGCATTAGTTTGATCATGTTGAAAGACACAGGAAACTGAATACACTATGTTGTTGCTCGTAGAGTGATTCATGTTTACTGTTGTTGATTAAAGTGTCATCAGCTATTATCAGCTTAATGATCAGTATTGAAGAAGAAGATGAAGATCAAGAAAGAACCAATCAACATAAGAGTTGCTGCTCTTTATCAGCTTTGGAAGAAGAAGATCTCATCCAGAAGTTGAAGAAAACAAGACTGCAAGATATCATGTTTCTTGTATAAATATGTAAAACACATAGAGTTATTGCTCGTAGTGTGTTATGTCTTAGAAACTTCTGAGACATTGTTTAAGCACCAAAAATGACTTATAGTCAGAGTGTCTTAAACATATGTACTTAGAATAGGAGAAAATTTGCTTATATAAGAAGCACACATGTAATCTCCAGAAGATGCCTTGAGCGACCAGTTAAGGTCAGAATCTTAAGAAGACAATGATGGTGATCATTGTGGAAATCTCTTAGAGACCAAGTGATGGTCAGAAGTCCTGGAGTCAATGGATGTTATATCTCGTGGGGATCACTGAACAGTTCATTGTAGTTAGTCACAGCAGGTAGTTGTGCAGGGAGTTAGTCACAACACGTTGTTGTGCAAGTTACTAGAATAATGAACATTATATCCAGATAAGATCACTTAACGGTTCAGTTATCTAGGGGTTAGTCACTCGCGGGTAGCTTGTGCACGGTTAGTCACAACAGTTGGCTGTGAAGGTTGTTAGTCATGACGGAGGATTGTGCAGATGTAATCAAGTTTTGGTTATAGTGGATTAAGACCTCTGTTGAGAGGCAAATCACCTAAAGAAGGTGGACAGGAGGTAACCTTATTCAGAAGGTGAACCAGGATAAAAATAAATGTGTTCTTTACTTACTGTACAATTCATTTAACTTTGTTCTAGTCATATAAACATACTCAGAACTGTACTAAGCAAGTCTGAAGTTATGATACATCTCATCGGTTGTGCAACTCCATTCCAAGTAGGGGTGGCAAATCGGGTCGTGGCCTGCCGGGACGGCCCTCGCACCCGCCAAAATGGCGGGTTGGGTTGGGATTTTAGACCCTCCGCTCGCCAAAGCCCGCCCCACCAAAACCCGCTGCCCGCCATAGCCCGCTCTGCCAATGCCCGCCGCCCGCCAAAGCCCGCCGCTCCTCCAAAATTCCCTCTTTTTTAGTTAATTCTAGTAATTTCAATTCCTGATGATTTATTTTATATATTTCTTTGTAAATATATGTAATATTTTTTTAAGTAAAATTTGTTTAAAAGTTGCTTTTATAAAAAATTATTTTAAAAAACAAGTAAAAAATTTAATTAAAAGGTAAAAAAACCTATTAAGCCCGTTGCCCGCCAACCCGACATCTTGGCGGGGCGGGCATTTTTTTTTGGCCCATTTCACTTGGCGGGCATGCCCGCCCCGCTCTTTTTTTAGCGGGCTTAAGGCGAAGCGCGCGGCGGGCGGGGTGGGCGGCCCATTTTGCCCCCCTAATTCCAAGCATACTTCTGCAATACAAAAGCAAATCCAGAAGAAGAGATACAAAGAAGAAAGAAAAGAAATTAAAGAAAGGGAATTTTAAATTGATAAAGAACATAATTGAATCCCCCCTTTCCTGTGTTTTTCTCCACCTTCATGGATTTCGTAGGCCCAATTAGAACAGGGCCCGGGTTGTTTTTGGCTTGCAACCACAACAAAAACAGGATTGTATGGGCTAGGAGGGAGGTGATACGCAAGTTTGTTTGGGCCCAAAGACCTTATGGATTCAAATTTCATATTTTTTGTTAGCAAATTTTGATTATCCACATCCTATTGAAGGATAGAAAAACAATTAGAAAGGGGGGGTTTGAATAAGTGTAACTTTAAAAACTCTTAAGATAAAAACAATGAACACAATATTTTTATCCTGGTTCGTTGTTAACGAAACTACTCCAATCCACCTCTTTAGAGTGATTTACCTCAACTGAGGATTTAATCCACTAATCAATCTTGATTACAATGGTTATCCACTTAGAAACACTCTAAGTCATCTAGAGTATATTGATCACACCTTGATCACTCTAGGAAATCAACACTTAGAAACATCTAAGTCTTTTAGAGTCTACTAATCTCACTGACCACTCTAGGAAACTTTTACAAATCAATGTAAAATAAATGTTTACAAGAGTATGAATTTGCTTCTTAGAAAGCTATAACCACAATTGTGATATTTCTCTTAAGTTCTAAGCTTAACACTCACTAAATATTACAAAGTATGTGAGGTTGAAGATGAAGTTCGTATGTATTGATTTCAGCAGCATTTTGGTATTCTTGCAAGGGTTGTTCGTTTATGCTTCTAATCAGAACTTCATATTTATAGGCATTTTGAGAAGATGACCGTTGGGAGCATTTGATGTGTTGTGTGACTGGACAACTTTGGATTTAATGTTTTCACTATTTTGTCAACTACCTCGAGCCATGGTTTTCTCTGCTTTTACTGACTTTGCCTTTTGTAGCTTCTGATGTTCCTTTTGTCAGTCAGAGATTATACTTCATAGCCTATCATCTAGTACTAACTTCTGATCTCAGATTTTGTGAATACAACATTTGAATAATTAGAATCAGAGTTACAGCTTGGTACAGAGCATCTTCTTATCTTCTTAGATTTCCTTGAGAATAAAGCAGGGGTAGAAGAAAGAGGACGTTTTATTTTTGTGGTTTTGGAAGAGGATGGAATTTCATAAGGAGGAGGCTTTTTCTGAGGGGGGAGGTTAGAAGAATGAGCTAGGTAAATATCATGAATGAGCTTTGCAAACTGTTCTTCAGTTTTGGATATATTGAGAGACTCTTTAGGTTTCTTTTGTTTCATTGCTTTCTTAGAATCAGGTCCTTCTTCAATGGCCTTTCTCTCCAGCTTCTTCTCTTTCTTCCTATTTTCCTTCTTTCTTAACTTATCCAGATATAGAAGAGTCCTTCCACAAATCCAAGCAGGATCAACAGAAGTTTGAGCTTTGACACACGACTTTAGATAACGTTTAACAGATTTGTCTAGCTCCTCTTTGAACATGTGAGAGAAACTCACAACAGGAGTTCTTCTAGTTAGAATATCTGGAAACATTTTTGAAGGAGTGGTCACCTTTTTAATCAGATGCATCCTTTTTAGAGTCTGAGCATTCAGAATAACCCCTTGGATAAAAGACAAGTTCTTAGATGAGCCAGCTGCTCTTAGAACATCTATCAAGCCACTTTCAATCAGAATATATGAAATAATCCTTCCAAGAGGGATAGTATTCTTCTTGAGTTTAGGATTCTTCTGACGTTCCCCATCTCTTGATTCTTCAATATTTGTCTTCAGATGTTGAAAAAGAATGTGTGGTAGATTGACTCTCATGCCTTTTTCAATGCAGAATAATACATACTTTTGATCCTGATTGACATAGGTAGAGTTTGATGGTTTTCTATGATAGATATATCCCAGAATGATCTCAGCCCATACTCTGTAGGAAGGCTTCAAGGCAGTAGTGAAGGGAGAGCAAATACCAGAAGAAAACAACTCTCGATCGACTTTCTCCCAATCAGTTCTTCCATGAAGAGCACCAGTGATTCCATCTATACCATCAAGGGTTTAGTAACTAGGGTTTATGCAAAACGAGAGAGATGAACAATAATAGACATTGAACAAAGAGAGAGAGTGAAAAGAGATGAAATGATATGGAGATGAGTTTATATAGAGAAAAATTTGAAATGAAATGCAATATGATTCTAAATGAACAAGATTACAGAAATTGAATCAGATAGCATTTAAAAGAGATTCTGAATCAACTTAGACATATGAAAAGTTAGCAATAACAGAATCAAAAATATATCTAACTGACTAACAATCAGAACTTCTTATAAAAGAAAATAAATGATCATTTCAAATCTAGTCCATATACCAGAACTTTTCATCTTCTCATTCTTGGCATAAATCCATACTGATATTATTCAGAATGAACTTAAACCTATCTTCAGCAAGGGGTTTTGTAAAGATATCAGCCCATTGATGGTCTGTATCAACAAAGTTTAAAGATAGAACACCCTTCTGAACATAGTCCCTAATGAAATGATGTTTAATCTCAATATGTTTAGCTTTGGAATGTAAGATTGGATTCTTAGATAAGCATATAGCAGAAGTATTATCACAGAAGATGGGAATGTTACTCTCATATATCTGATAATCTTGTAGCTGACTCTTCATCCAGAGCATCTGTGTACTACATGCAGCAGCAGCAACATATTCTGCTTCTATTGTAGATAAGGCAACTGTAGCTTGCTTCTTGCTGTACCAGGAGATCAGGTGACTTCCAAGAAATTGACAACTTCCAAAAGTAATTTTCCTTTCAACTCTATCTCCAGCGTAATCAGCATCACAAAATCCTACTAAGTTGTATTCTTCAGATCTTCTGTAGACTAAACCAACATTAATAGTACCTTTCAGATACCTCAGAATTCTCTTAACAGCTGTTAAGCGGGATTCTCTAGGATCTGATTGGAATCTTGCACACAGACAAACATTGAATAAAATATCAGGTCTAGAAGTAGTAAGATATAGAAGAGATCCAATCATACCTCTGTAGAGCTTCTGATCTACCTTGTTACTTACCTCATCCTTACCTATAACACACGTTGGATGCATAGGAGTTTTTGCTTATTTGCTTTCTGAAAGACTAAACTTCTTCAGAAGTTCTTTCACGTACTTGGTTTGATGAACATAGGTTCCATCAGAAGTTTGATTGATTTGAATCCCAAGAAAGTACTTGAGTTCTCCCATCATGCTCATTTCAAACTCAGCCTGCATAGACTTAGCAAACTCCTTTCCAAGTGTAGCATTAGAGGTTCCAAAGATAATATCATCAACATAACTTTTGCAAATTAAAATATCCTTTTTAAAGGTTTTACAAAAGAGAGTAGTATCCACTTGTCCTCTAATGAGACCATTATCCAGAAGGAAAGAACTTAATCTCTGATACCAAGCTTTAGGAGCTTGCTTCAGGCCATATAATGATTTCTTTAATTTGAAAACATGTTCTGGAGACTTAGAGTCTTCAAAACCAGGAGGTTGGTGGACATATACTTCCTCATCTATATAACCATTTAAGAAGGCACTCTTAACATCCATCTGATATAGAGTGATGTTATGTTGAGTGGCAAAAGAAATTAATAAGCGAATAGATTCTAACTTGGCCACTAGTGCAAAGGGTTTTGTATAGTCTATGCCTTCTTGCTGACTATAGCCCTGAGCAACCAGTCTGGCTTTGTTTCTTACAACTTCCCCTTTTTCGCTTAGCTTGTTTTTGAAAACCCACTTTGTTCCAATGATGTTGAATCCTTTTGGTCTTGGAACAAAATCCCATACGTCATTCCTTGTAAACTAATTGAGTTCTTCTTGCATGGCAATTATCCAGTCGCTTAGCTTGATCAACAAAAGTTGGCTCGATAGGAGATACTAGACCAAATTGACAATCTGCATTGTTCTTAAGGAATGATCTGGTTCTGATAGGATCTTCTTTCTTCCCAAGGATAACAACTTCTGAGTGAGCAGAGTTGAGTCTAAAAGATCTTCTGATAGTTGACTCTTCAGAAATTCTGAGATTCTCAAATGAAGTAGCAACTTGATCTTCTGACACTTTGCTTCTGGGTTCTTCAGCTTCTGAGTTAGCGACTTCAATATCTGCATAATTCTCAAACTGCTTTGGCTTTTCAAGACCAAGCTTATCATTAAATCTGATATTGATTGATTCTTCAACAATCAATGTTTCAGTATTGTATACTCTGTTGCCTTTTGAGCGTTCAAAATATCCAAGGAAACACTTCTGTGCCTTAGAATCAAACTTACTCAGATGATCTTTAGTGTTTAGAATATAACATACGCATCCAAATGGATTGAAGTAAGAAATGTGGCCTTTATGTTCTTCCACAATTCATAAGGATTCTTATTAAGAATAGGTCTTATAGAGATTCTATTCTGAATATAACATGCAACATTTATTGCTTCTGCCCAGAAATGCTTAGTCATATTGATTTCGTTGATCATGGTTCTGGCAATTTCTTGTAGAGTCCTATTCGTTCGCTCTACAACTACATTTTGCTGTGGAGTTATAGGGCAAGAGAATTCATGGGAAATACCATTTTCTTTGAAAGAAATCTCAAAGAATCTGTTCTCAATTTCGCCATCATGATCACTTCTAACCTTTATGATTTTACACTCTTTCTCAGATTGGATCTGAGTGCAGAGGTCAAAGAACACTGTATGAGACTCATCCTTGTGTTTCAAGAACTTTACCCATGTCCATCTGCTATAATCATCTACGATGACTAACCCATATTTCTTCCCTCTGACAGATGTTGTTTTGACTGGGCCAAACAGATCAATATGCATAAGTTCTAGCGGCCTAGAGGAAGAAACAACATCCTTAGACTTGAATGCAGGTTTGGGAAACTTCCCTTTCTGACATGCTTCGCAAAGAGCATCTGTTTATATTTCAGATTAGGGAGTCCTTTAACCAGATTAAGTTTGTTAATCTGAGAAATTTTTCTCAAACTAGCATGGCCTAATCTTCTGTGTCAGACCCATTGCTCTTCACTAACAGACATATGACAAGTTACCTTATGATTCTTAAGATCTTGAAGAACAATCTTGTAAATGTTGTTCTTTCTCTTGCTTGTAAATAGGATTGAGCCATCCTTCTGACTTACAGCTTTACAAGACTTTTGATTGAAGATTATGTCATAACCATTGTCACTTAATTGACTTATAGACAATAAGTTATGAGCTAATCCATCTACAAGAAATACATTAGTTATGGAAGGAGAGTTACCTATACTTATGGTTCCAGAGCCAATTATCTTGCCCTTCTGATCTCCTTCAAACTTGACTTCTCCAGCGGACTTAAGCACCAGGTCTTGGAACATTGAACTTTTTCCAGTCATGTTCCGCGAGCACCCAGAGTCCAGGTACCATGACATGTTTATCTTTGTCTTCTTTGCTGCCAAGGATATCTGCAACAGAAATTATCTTCTCCTTAGGTACCCACATTTTCTTGGGTCCTTTCTTGTTTGTTCCCCTCAAGTTCTGATTGAACTTGGGTTTAGCATGATAATTAACTGGAGGTACAACATGATATTCCTTAATTTGAGCTACATGATATTTTCTATTTTGTGTCACATGCTTCTTAGTGTGCGTAATGTGAAAACTCATAGCATGTGAAGTGAGCCTAATATCATGGGAGTGGCCATACTTGAACCGACCATACAAGGGCTTGTATGTGATTTTCATATCATCTACAGGTTCAAGTTTGTGTGGGGTTTTACCCTCATAACCTATGCTAACTCTCTTGTTTCCACTGACAGCATATATCATAGAGGCAAATTGACTTCTTCCAATACCTCTAGATAAGAACTTCCTGAAACTCAAGTCATATTCTTTAAGAATATTGTTCAGGCTTGGAAGAGATTTTTCTGAACCAGAAGATGACTCAGCATCTTTGGATAGTTTCAAAACTTTTTCTTTGAGTTCAGAATTTTCTAATTCAAGCTTCTTAGTTTCAGATACAAAGAGCTTTCTCAGCTTTTGGTATTTGATACTAAGCTTAGCCTTGATTTCAAGAATTTCAGCTAAACTGGAAACTAGCTCATCTCTAGACAATTCAGAAAATACCTCTTCAGAGTCAGAGTCTGATTCTGATGTAGATTCTGATTCAGCATCCACAGTTGCCATCAGCGCTATGTTGGATTGCTCGTCTTCATAGTCTGATTCTGATTCTGATGAATCCGAATCATCCCAAGTTGCCATAAGAACTTTCTTCTTCTGGAACTTCTTCTTGAGCTTTTCCCTCTGAAGCTTTGGACACTCACTCTTGTAATGTCCTGGCTCCTTGCACTCAAAGCACGTGACCTTATTTTTGTCAGATCTTCTGAGTCCAGAAGTTTCTCCTCTTCCAGGCTTCTTAGAACTTGTGAAGTTCTTGAACTTCCTTTGTTTACTTTTCCAGAGGTTGTTTACCCTTCTGGAGATCATGGACAATTCATCTTCTTCTTCATCTTCTGATTCTGACTCTTCAGAATCTTCTTCATACCAATCTCTAAGAGCTTACTTCAGGCCATATAATGATTACTTTAATTAGAAAACATGTTCTAGAGACTTAGAGTCTTCAAAACTAGTAGGTTGGTGGATATATACTTCCTCATATATATAACCATTTAAAAAGGCACTCTTAACATCCATCTGATATAGAGTGATGTTATATTTACTGGGAAAAGAAATTAATAAGCGAATAGGTTCTAACCTGGCCACTGGTGCAAAGGTTTCTGTATAGTCTATGCCTTCTAGCTGACTATAGCCTTATGCAACTAGTCTGACATTGTTTCTTACAACTTCTCCTTTTTCGCTTAGCTTGTTTCTAAAGACACACTTGATTCCAATGATGTTGAATCCTTTTGTTCTTGGAACAAGATCCCATACGTCATTCCTTGTAAGCTGATTGAGTTCTTCTTGCATGGCAATTATCCAGTCAGCATCCTTCAGAGCTTGATCAACAGAAGTTGGCTCGATAAGATATACTAGACCAAATTGACATTATGCATTGTTCTTAAGGAATGATCTGGTTCTGATGGGATCTTCTTTCTTCCCAAGGATAACATCTTCTATGTGAGCAGAGTTGAGTCTAGAAGATCTTCTGATAGTTGACTCTTCAGAAATTCTGAGATTCGCCAATGAAGTAGCAACTTGATCTTCTAACACTTTGCTTCTGGGTTCTTCAGCTTGTGAGTTAGCGACTTCAATATCTTCAAAATTCTCAAACTGCTTTGGCTTTTCAAGACCAAGCTTATCATAAAATTTGATATTGATTGATTCTTCAACAATCAATGTTTCAATATTGTATACACTATAGCCTTTTGAGTGTTCAGAATATCCAAGAAGGAAACACTCATGTGCCTTAGAATCAAACTTACTCAGATGATCTTTAGTGTTCAGAATATAAAATACGCATCCAAATGGATGGAAGTAATAAATGTGGGCTTTCTGTTATTCCATAATTCATAAGGAGTCTTATTAAGAATAGGTCTTATAGAGATCCTATTCTGAATATAACATGCAGTATTTATTGCTTCTGCCCAGAAATGCTTAGTCATATTGGTTTCGTTGATCATGGTTCTGGCCATTTCTTCTAGAGTCCTATTCGTTCGCTCTACAAATCCATTTTGCTGTGGAGTTCTAGGGCAAGAGAAATCATGGGCAATACCATTTTCTTTGAAAGAAATCTCAAAGAATCTGTTCTCAAATTCGCCACCATGATCACTTCAAACCTTTATGATTTTACACTCTTTCTCAGATTGGATCTGAGTGCAGAAGTCAAAGAACACTTTATGAGACTCATCCTTATGTTTCAAGAACTTTACCCATGTCTATCTGCTATAATCAACTACGATGACTAACCCATATTTCTTCCCTCTGACAGATGTTGTTTTGACTGGGCCAACCAGATCAATGTGCAGAAGTTCTAGCGACCTAGAGGAAGAAACAACATCCTTAGACTTGAATGCAGGTTTGGAAAACTTCCCTTTCTGACATGCTTCGCAAAGAGCATCTGATTTATATTTCAGATTAGGGAGTCCTATAACCAGATTAAGTTTGTTAATCTGAGAAATCTTTCTCAAACTAGCATGGCCTAATCTTCTGTGTCAGACCCATTGCTCTTCACTAACAGACATAAGACAAGTTACTTTCTGATTCTTAAGATCTTGAAGATCAATCTTGTAAATTTTGTTCTTTCTCTTGCCTATAAATAGGATTGAGTCATCCTTCTGACTTACAGCTTTACAAGACTTTTGATTGAAGATTATGTCATAACCATTGTCACTTAATTGACTTATAGACAATAATTTATGAACTAATCCATTTACAAGAAATACATTAGTTATGGAAGGAGAGTTACCAATACTTATGGTTCCATAGCCAATTATCTTGCCCTTCTGATCTCGTCCAAACTTGACTTCTCCAGCGGACTTAAACACCAGGTCTTGGAACATAGACCTTTTTCCCGTCATGTGTCGCGAGCATCCAGAGTCCAGGTACCATGACATGTTTTGCTTTGTCTTCTTTGCTGCCAAGGATATCTGTAACAGAAATTATCTTCTCCTTAGGTACCCACATTTTCTTGGGTCCTTTTTTGTTAGTTCCCCTCAAGTTCTGATTGAACTTGGGTTTAGCATGATAATTAACAGGAGGTACAGCATGATATTCCTTAATTTGAGCTACATGATATTTTCTATTTTGCGTCACATGTTTCTTAGTGTGTGTAATGTGAAAACTCTTAGAATGTGAATTGAGCCTAATGTCATGGGAGTGTCCATACTTGAACAGGTCATACAAGGGCTTGTATGTGATTATCATATCATCTACAGGTTCAAGTTTGTATGGGGTTTCACCCTCATAACCTTTGCCAACTCTCTTGTTTCCACTGACAGCATATATCATAGAGGCAAATTGACATCTTCCAATACCTCTAGATAAGAACTTCCTGAAACTCAAGTCATATTCTTTAAGAATATTGTTCAGGCTTGAAATAGATTTTTCTGAACCAAAAGATGACTCAGCATCTTTGGATAGTTTCAAAACTTTTTCTCTGAGTTCAAAATTTTCTAATTCAAGCTTCTTAGTTTCATATACAAAGAGCTTTCTCAGCTTTTTGTATTTGATACTAAGCTTAGCCTTGATTTCAAGAATTTCAGCTAAACTGGAAACTAGCTCATCTCTAGACAATTCAGAAAATACCTCTTCAGAGTCAGAGTCTGATTCTGATGTAGATTCTGATTCAGCATCCACAGTAGCCATCACCGCTATGTTGGTTTGCTCGTCTTCAGAGTCTAATTCTAATTCTGATGAATCTGAATCATCCCAAAATGCCATAAGTGTAACGCCCGAAAATACGATTATTCGCTTAATCTAGACGTTCGGAGTGTTTAGTGAAGTTTCCGTATTTTGAGACGATTTAGTCAGTATTAGTTCGGGATAGCGGATTGATATTTAATCAAGAGTTTTGATATTTTCAGTATTAGAAATATTATTGGAATAATATTTGAAGTTTTGGGAATTTTCTGAGTAATTAAGATTAGACCGGAAATATTCGATTTAGTCGAATTTGGATTGTCGGTGTTATTTAAGGGCATATTTGGAATTATTAAATTGAAG
Source organism: Vicia villosa (assembly GCF_029867415.1). Taxonomy (NCBI): domain Eukaryota; kingdom Viridiplantae; phylum Streptophyta; class Magnoliopsida; order Fabales; family Fabaceae; genus Vicia; species Vicia villosa. The sequence goes on from NC_081183.1 coordinate 85,301,974, forward strand.
TCGAAAAATAATATTAAGAATAATATTATTTACAAGTCGGAATTATTATATCGACGGAATATTATTAAAAGTGATATATTAGTTATTTTGGATTAATTATCTTCTTGGGCCTAAGTTTGTTTGTAAAACATAGTGTGAAGGCTAAGCCCAATTGCAAAGAATAAAATTAGGGTTTTAGAGATATGGAGTGTAGTGTTGTCATTTGGGAGGAAACAAGTTGTGAAGAGTAGGAGGCAAGTTTTGAAGAAGATGAACAAAGCTTAGAGATTCCATCCATGGTGCCCAATCGGAAGTGCAATCGGAGACTTCACATTGAATAAGGTAAGGGTGGGGTTCTCTTCCTATAATAGGGCTTATGAGCAATTGTATGTTGAGAATTAGGGGTTTAGGTTATTACATTTGCTATGTTAAAATGGTGTTCATGTTGCCGTTAAATTGAATTTGGAATACTTATGCAATTCCATGCGGACTGGAAATGGAAGAATAACGAAGGAAAAAAATGATGAGTTAGTAGTCTATGTGCTAGACCAAGGGCGGTCAGCATCCCACTAAGCTACATCATTTTTTTGTTTCGATGTCATTTCCTTTGTGTGCTGCAATTGTTTATTTTTTTTGTCTGCTGCAATAGTTTCCTTTCATGTTCATATCATGTCTACTGTTTGTCTCAAGTGCCTGTTTATTTCTTATTTCCATGATTTCACCAATGAACACTATATATAATATATATAATGATATTATATAAATAATGGAATTGAAAACACCCCTTAAGCCAAATGTTTCGTTTCAATGTTGTCTGATGTGCTTTGTTATCTTAGTTTCTTTTCATTGTGTGCTATTATTTCTTTTGTTTTGTTTTTCTCTGTTTTCATATATTACTTAATTGATAATATATATAAAAAAAAACACCATTATGAAATGAAGTACAATTGGAACAGTAGAATAAATAAAGTGTAAAACAGTATGTAGTGGAACAAAATTAATTCAGTCTCGTTTGATTGAAATAGCCGAATTAAGTCGTATATTTAGTTGTCCGGAATTTGATGAAAATTTACGTGGTAGCTAAGTTTAATTAGTACATTAACGTGGTGATGTTATTTTGTCGAAATTGTGATATTAATCGGTCGATTAAATTAATGGTTGAATTAATCTCAATTAGTCTATTTAATTGAAAAATACTTATACTTAGATTAGTTATTCGGTTTGTCGGTAAATAATGGTATCTTGAGAATTTAATCGAACGAATCGAATAACCGGTAAAGAATATAATTGTATCCAAACTAACCGGTTGAGCTATGTTGTTGTGACTTGGAAGTGTAACCCGAAGACTCATAAAGTCGTGAATATTAAGAATATAACCGAAAATTAGATAACCGATAGTGACGTGGGATGTATCCGATTAATTAGAGAATATTAGGTGAATAATTTTGGCTAGTTGATAGTGGATTAGTGAGTTAATTAGAAGACTAATTTATAGAGGATTATAAGACGAATTTGACTTGGCTTAATGTGTCAATTTGTTTTCATGATTTTGTCGGTATATGAAGTTATTTGTTTGTGGTGCTACGCCGAAACATGATGATGCTGTGATGATTTTGTTAATATGTGAAGTTATATGTTTTGCGATGATGTGTCGAAACATGACGATGTTTGTGATGAATGGTAATATGTGATGTTGTATATATTCGTGATGATAATTTTGTGACTAAGTGAAGATGAAATATTATGGTGACGTGAATTACCTCGTATAATGGTAATTGATTGTGATATAGGCTTATGCCTCGTGACGATATGTGATTGTGATGAGTATGCTGTGTTGTCTTGTTTGTCGAGTCACATTTCATATGCATACTCTGTGACGGCCTGGATTGGCAAATTAGTGACGAAGGCTTATGCCTTGTGCCTCAGATTCGGGCAATTGGTGACGGGGGCTAAAGCTCCGATTGGTACCACATGCATATACATGAGTCATGTCCCATGTGTCTTATGTGATCATAGTTATGACGTTTTGTGACTATATCGTGATTTTATTCCATGACTTGTTAAATGATGGAAGTATGTGAATATGTAAATTGATGATTTTATGATTAGTATGATGATATTAATATTTGTGAATGCGATTAACTGAATATGTGTGGTGTGACTTACATGTGATGTTTTGTGTTTAGATGTTTATGTGATGTTTTATGACTAGATGTATGACTTATATGCTATGACGTTTTGGGATTGGAATTGTGATTTATACTTGTGATTCATATATAATTGATGTGAATATGAAGTGTCGTGACTTGTGGTGTGATGAAAAGTACGTGAGATTTGTGAGTTGGTGAAAGTATGAAGTGTATGGTGATATTAATACTTGCGATGTGATAACTATATATGCCTGATTCCTAATATACAATTTATCATGCGCTCACTTATATGATTTGATATCTCACCCTTTTCTCTTGTTCGCCGTTGCCTTTATATTGGTAACGTGCAGGTGTTCGAGTATGAAGATTTAGTTGTCGTTAATCGAGTCGGTTGTCGCTCTGATACGTAGCACTCGGGGGGACGATTTATAATATTTATGGTGTTGTTGTTTATTGTGACTATCCTGGTTTATTAGAATGATATGTTAATTGAAGTTTCTTTATTAATATGATGTTGTTTATGTGATTAAGATTTTACTTGATTCGGAAATTGAGAATCATGACTCCGCTATTTTATTAATAAAAGAAGTTATTCTGTTTTAGAAAGTGCTATGTATCCGCTAAATGCGATGAGGTGATTTATTGTTGAAGTGAATATGTGACACCTCATTTGTTTGTCGAGAAATTTTTTTAATACTCTGATATTTTCCGCATTATATTTGCCGGGTAGAAATGGGGTGTTACAATAAGAACTTTCTTCTTCTGGAACTTCTTCTTGAGCTTTTCCCTCTGAAGCTTTGGACACCCACTCTTGTAATGTCCTGGCTCCTTGCACTCAAAGCACGTGACCTTATTTTTGTCAGATCTTCTGAGTCCAGAAGATTCTCCTCTTTCAGGCTTCTTAGAACTTCTGAAGTTCTTGAACTTCCTTTGTTTACTTTTCCAGAGTTGGTTTACCCTTCTGGAGATCATGGACAGTTCATCTACTTCTTCTTCTTCTTCTGATTCTGACTCTTCAAAATCTTCTTCATACCAAGCTCTAGGAGATTACTTTAGGCCATATAGTGATTTCTTTAATTTGAAAACATGTTCTAGAGACTTAGAGTCTTCAATACCAACAGGTTGGTGGACATATACTTCCTCATATATATAACCATTTAAGAAGGCACTCTTAACACCCATCTGATATAGAGTTATGTTATATTGACTGGCAAAAGAAATTAATAAGCGAATAGATTCTAACCTGGCCAATGGTGCAAAGGTTTTTGTATAGTCTATGCCTTCTAGCTGACTATAGCCTTATGCAACTAGTATGACATTGTTTCTAACAACTTCTCCTTTTTCGCTTAGCTTGTTTCTGAAGACCCACTTGATTCTAATGATGTTGAATCCTTTTGTTCTTGGAACAAGATCCCATACGTCATTCCTTGTAAGCTGATTGAGTTCTTCTTGCATGGCAATTATCCAGTCAGCATCCTTCAAAGCTTGATCAACAGAAGTTGGCTCGATAAGATATAGTAGACCAAATTGACATTATGCAATGTTCTTAAGGAATGATCTGGTTCTGATAGGATCTTCTTTCTACCCAAGGATAACATCTTCTGAGTGAGCAGAGTTGAGTTTAGAAGATCTTCTGATAGTTGACTCTTCAGAAATTTTGAGATTCTCCAATGAAGTAGCAACTTGATCTTCTGACACTTTGCTTCTGGGTTCTTCAGCTTCTGAGTTAGCGACTTCAATATCTGCAAAATTCTCAAACTGCTTTGGCTTTTCAAGACCAAGCTTATCATCCAATCTGATATTGATTGATTCTTCAACAATCAATGTTTCAGTTTTGTATACTCTGTAGCCTTTTGAGCGTTCAGAATATCCAAGAAGGAAACACTCATGTGCCTTAGAATCCAACTTACTCAGATGATCTTTAGTGTTTAGAATATAACATACGCATCCAAATGGATGGAAGTAATAAATGTGGGCTTTCTGTTCTTCCACAATTCATAAGGATTCTTATTAAAAATAGGTCTTATAGAGATTCTATTTTGAATATAATATGCAGTATTTATTGATTCTGCCCAGAAATGCTTAGTCATATTGGTTTCGTTGATCATGGTTCTGGCCATTTCTTGTAGAGTCCTATTCGTTCGCTCTACAACTCCATTTTGCTGTGGAGTTCTAGGGCAAGAAATCATGGGCAATACCATTTTCTCTTGAAGAAATCTCAAAGAATCTGTTCTCAAATTCGCCACCATGATCCCTTCTAACCTTTATGATTTTACACTCATTCTCAGATTAGATCTGAGTGCAGAAGTCAAAGAACACTGTATGAGACTCATCCTTGTATTTCAAGAACTATACCCATGTCCATCTGCTATAATCATCTATGATGACTAACCCATATTTCTTCCCTCTGACAGATGTTGTTTTGACTAGGCCAAACAGATCAATGTGCAGAAGTTCTAGCGGCCTAGAGGAAGAAACAACATCCTTAGACTTGAATGCAGGTTTGGAAAACTTCCCTTTCTGCTTCGCAAAGAGCATCTGATTTATATTTCAGAATAGGGAGTCCTCTAACCAGATTAAGTTTGTGAATCCGAGAAATCTTTCACAAACTAGCATGGCCTAATCTTCTGTGTCAGACCCATTGCTCTTCACTAACAGACATACGACAAGTTACCTTCTGATTCTTAAGATCTTGAAGATCAATCTTGTAAATGTTGTTCTTTCTCTTTCCTGTAAATAGGATTGAGCCATCCTTCTGACTTACAGCTTTACAAGACTTTTGATTGAAGATTATGTCATAACCATTGTCACTTAATTGACTTATAGACAATAAGTTATGAGCTTATCCATCTACAAGAAGTACATTAGTTATGGAAGGAGAGTTACCAATACTTATGGTTCCATAGCCAATTATCTTTCCCTTCAGATCTGCTCCAAACTTGACTTCTCCAGTGGACTTAAGCACCAGGTCTTGGAACATAGACCTTTTTCCCGTCATGTGCCGCGAGCACCCAGATTCCAGGTACCATGACATGTTTTGCGTTGTCTTCTTTGCTGCCAAGGAGATCTGCAACAGAAATTATCTTCTCCTTAGGTACCCACATTTTCCTGGGTCCTTTCTTGTTAGTTCCCCTCAAGTTCTGATTGAACTTGGGTTTAGCATGATAATTAACAGGAGGTACAGCATGATATTCCTTAACTTGAGCTACATGATATTTTCTATTTTGTGTCACATGCTTCTTAGTGTGTGTAATGTGAAAACTCTTAGCATGTGAAGTGTGTTAGACGCTAGGCTTAAAGATCTAGAGGGGGGGGGGGGCGAATACATCTCACAGGATTTTTCGGAATTATTTCAAACTTAGGCGAAAGCGTATCGGGATCGACTTGCGTATATTCCGAACCTCTATTGAAAGAATCGGATATGTGACAGAACCACAAAATAGTTGAAGATTAATGATGAAAAGAACGCTTAGAGAATCAAACAGTTGCACTAACGTAAATCGTTTAAACTACTCGCTTGATTAACTTGTTTGCAATGAATCGATAATAGTGGAATCAATATATCAAACACTTGGTGATAATAACCAAATTGATTATGATTCAATATGTGGTGAATTGTGATGTTTGTAATATATTTTAACACACAAGTTTAACACTTGAACCTTTGATCAATTTGCAATTATAACCAGAATTAAGCGAAATAAAAACGAAAAGATAAAAGCGATAAGAACACGATATTTGTTCAGGCAGTTCGTCCATCGTCCTCGCTACGACTACATCTTCCCCCAATTCCAAACGGGAATTGGGATGTCTTTCATTATGATTGAAAACAGTTTATACAAAGAAGATAACAAAGCGATATACGATAAACCGAATATGTTGATCCTTTGAATCTTCTTCCCCTTGATCTTGAGCCAGATCAAGTATCTTCCAAGAGCTTCACTTTGATTCCCTTTCTGCAGTGTATTGAGATGCTTGAACCCTTGTTCTTCAACCTTCACACTCAGCTGAATCTTTGATAAAGCCTCTTGATAAAAACCCCCAAAATTCACCATTCTTGGAGGACAAAATCCGCAGATTTTATTCACCAAAAACCCCACAAATCTTCACCCACTAGGAATCTTCATTTCCATTCCATGGACGTTATCGATCTTGAACGCAAACCCTCAACGCAAAAATGATTGTGTATAGTTATGTTGGAGTTGTGTCGATGATCGAAGATGAGAAGACTTTGTGTATCTTTCAGTTGTTGGTGTTAAGAACCTCAATAATTGACAGCAAACAATATATATATGGGAGCTGGTGTGTTGATGCAGAGCAAACATACAACTTTGGCATTTTTGAGAGGGTAGGTTGACCTACTTCCTTTATTAGGTCGACCTAAATGAAGTATATTAAGCAAGATTGAAATTGTTGCCAGTTATGTCCACCTGTGTGGAGCTTAGGTCGACCTAAAATCAGTTAAAACCCCTTCTTGATACTTTCTTTCACTTTAGGTCGACCTGGTATCGTGAATGAGTCGACCTAGCAGAGACATGTGATTTTTGCTTCAGTTTGAGTTGACCTAATTGTGGGCTAGGTCGACCTAGAAGAGGTATGCTATTTTTGCTTCACTTTGAGTCGACCTGATGATGATTTAGGTCGACCTAACAGATGCAAAGGTAGCCAAAACTTTCTTTTCTTTGATTCATACATTTGTGCTTTTGTATTTGTTCACTTATGATGTTTGCCATGAATCAAAAACTCGCTGATGAGTGGAAGCTTGTACTTACAACCTCTCCCTTTTTGATGGTGGCAAACATTTGATTGAATGAAGAAAGCTCCCCCGTACTCTCAACGCGTATCTTGTATGTGTAAGCTCCTCCCTCGTACTCTCAACGCGTATCTTGTATGTGTAAGCTCCCCCGTTCTAAGCTCCCCCGTACTCTCAATTCATCTCCCCCTTTAACAACATCAATAGATAGAAAACAGGAGAATAGTAGACGAGAATAACATAATAATATAAACCAACATATATAGTCTTGAATAGCAAGATTGTAAGGACATGGAGCATAGAATTCTAACATATTTAAAGTTACACGTCAAACTTAAGTACGAAAAAAAACAGAATAGAAATGAGATGGAATCTAATGAAATGAATGGATGCAAAGGTCGCTAACGTCAGCCCCGTCTTCCTCTTCCTCTTTGGAACCCTTGAGGATGATCCTCTTCAACTTGATTCAACAGTTCATAGACGGATGTGTTGAGAATGTTGAATCATTGGCTCAAACTGGCGTGCCGAGTGTTTGCTGTTTCTTCAAACTGATTCTGTCTTGCAATCATATTGGAAGCAAAGGTCTCAAAATAATTTTTGTGTTCTTAAGCCAAGCGATGAAGATTTTCATATTAGAGTTGTTGATCATTATAACGATCCTTTTGGAGTTGTTGCATATTCTGAAATTGAAGCTGTTGTGCCTCAAAGTTTTATTGTTGGCGAAGTTGCATGTTCTCTATCATGGAAATGATGTTGGATTGATCAGGCTGAGGCGGAGCTGTGTATCCCCAAGGGATTTCCTCTCCTTAAGGAGGAACATATTGCCAATTTAAATCCGTATCATGAGGAACATCTTCCATTGGGTGATCATCATTTGGCATGTCATGATCATGTTCTTCTTCTTCATTACCACCAATATGACCAAATTTTGCAGGATCATCATAATTGTAAATGACTTTTCCAGTTCCCTTTTGGATGAGATAGTAGGTTTGCCTATCAGGATCCCAATGATATCCCATGAGAGTTAAGGTTGTCTGAGAGAAATCTTGAGGCTGTTTGACTCTAATGTAAGGTAGTCCATCAAGTTTCATACCGAAATAATTCACTATTGTTTGAATAAGTGATCCATAGCATAGAGCAGTATTTTTCTGCTTTACCTCAAAGAATTTGTTCGCGAGAAAGTGTGGCCAGTTCACACGGGTTCTGTTTTGAAGTAGATACATTAACAGAATTTCATTGCATTCAATTCTAGAGTATCCGTCTGCTCGTGGTCGAATGATTCTTGAGATGATCCAGTTCAAGAGCCTAGGATCTCTTTTCAAGTGTCCTGCTGTTATTGTTTCATTTGGTTTTTCAAGAATGGAGGGGTCTTTGAGAATTGATCTCATGTAGGCCAAGTGGTCATAGTTGGCCAGAACTTCACCGTCTTCGATGCAGAGTTCATCTCCTACAATTGTAAGACCAAATATACTGACCCAAACTCTTTTGTCAACCACATGCGATCGAGAACCCATTTTAAATCTGAAACAGCACCCTTCCCCCTTTTGTAATCCCGCATAAAACGCTCTCACAGTGTTCTCACAGTAAGGAGTGTCACATTCCAATAGTGGAGGGACATTTTGATGCTTAATCAGATTCGTAACTTCAGGTATATGCATACAGTCCGCTACCTTAGGATTATACACATATTGTTTGATGATTTTTCTTTTCATCTGCCAGGTTTCAAAATTGGCTCTACAGTCAGAATGAACAAGAGCTAGAGCACTTACCGGTTGAGAGGATGATCCAGAGGCAATTTCATTCCCTTTTATGGATTTTGGTGCCATGATGTGAGATGATTTGAGTGAATTGAGGAGAATTGTTTGAAATTTGTCTTGGTGGATTAGGGTTAGCCGAGCACAAGGTGTTTGAGAATGAATGAGAATGAAAAATGTATGCTTATGTATGAAAAAGGGTGGGTTAGGTCAACCCTAAAGGCCCAATTTTGACATTTATGTCTCAGTAGGTCGACCTACATTAAGACTGCGTCGACCTAGCAGAAGCAATATGAAAAATTTCAGAATTAGGTCGACCTAAAACATGAGTAGGTCGACGTAACTGGAAGCTGTTTTATAAATTTTGAAAATTGCTTCAATAGGTCGACTCAGATGCATAGGAGGTCGACCTAAAATGTCTAAAATGCTTAAAATTGCAATGGATAGACCAATGAATGTTTGATGTATGCTTATTTTACCATTTGGATGCTTAAGCATGATCTATTATGAGTAATGATGAACAACATATACATGTAAATGAGATATGTGGAAAAGCATACATGAAGTCACTATAAACATGTTAATTGATAGCATATCATATCATCAATAAAATTTTTGGAAGTGAACAACAAACATGTTACCATCTTCTCAACTTGCAGATATCTTGTCATCGTTGTCAATGAAGCACGAAACTTGATTGATTTCGTACTACCTTCATGCTAAGAGAAGTGTTAGCTTGAACATAATTAAATATGGAGTTAAAAATAATAAAATAAACAAGAGAAGGAGCATGCTTAGCTCAAATTAGAGATATCCAATATCCCTAATTCTCTTCGAATATTGAAGAACAGTTCTGTTGCAAGAGGTTTGGTGAATATATCAGCTAGTTGTTTCTTGCTCTCGACATGTTCAAATATTACTTCTCCATTTTCTACATGATCTCTTAGGAAGTGATGCCTTATTTCGATATGCTTGGTTCGTGAGTGTAGTACAGGATTCTTGCTTAAGTTGATGGCGCTTGTGTTGTCGCATATAATAGGTATTCGATCAAGCTTAATACCAAAGTCAATGAGTTTCTGCTTGAGCCTTAATATCTGAGCACAGCAGCTTCCGGCAGCTACGTATTCTACCTCAGCTGTAGATAATGCAACCGATACTTGTTTCTTGCTGTGCCAACTTATCAATGAATTTGGGAATAGATGACATGTTCCACTGGTACTCTTTCTGTCAGATTTGCATCCAGCAAAGTCGGAGTCAAAGTATCCCACTAAGTAGCATTCATTTCCCTTAGGATACCATAGGCCATATGCAGTGGTTCCACGGAGATATCGTAGAATTCTTTTTACAAATTTTAGGTGTGGTTCCTTTGGGCATGATTGGTATCTTGCGCACATGCATACACTAAACATGATGTCCGGTCTTGAAGCTGTGAGATACAATAGTGAACCTATCATGCCTCGATACAGTTTTACATCAACTTCTTTACCCTTTTCATCCTTGTCTAGGTTTCCATTTGTTACCATAGGTGTGTCAATTTCCTTTGCCTCACTCATTCCAAATCTCTTAAGCAACTCCATGCAATACTTGGTTTGACTAACGAAAGTTCCTTGATTAAGTTGCTTGATTTGTAGACCAAGGAAGAAGTTTAATTCTCCCATGAGGCTCATCTCAAATTCACTCTGCATAAGCTTAGAAAATTCTTTGACAAGTTTTGCATTAGTCAATCCAAATATAATATCATCTAAATAAACTTGAACCAAAAGTATATCTTTATCCTTTCTTTTAATGAAGAGAGTAGTGTCAACTTTACCCCTAAAGTATCCTTGACTAAGTAGAAACTTCCTTAAACGTTCATACCAAGCTCTAGGAGCTTGTTTAAGATCGTATAGAGCGCGTTTCAACTTATAAACATGGTTAGGATACTTATAATTTTCAAAACCGCTTGGTTGAGCTACATACACCTCTTCATTAATGTAGCCATTTAGAAAGGCACTTTTAACATCCATTTGAAAGAGCTTAAAATCTTTTGAACAAGCGTAAGCAAGTAAAAGACGAATAGCCTTGAGACGTGCTACGGGAGCGTACGTCTCTTCATAATCAATACCATCCTCTTGGTTGTAGCCTTGAGCTACTAATCTAGCCTTATTTCTAGTAATAACTCCGTTTTCATCAAGTTTGTTACGAAAAACCCATCTAGTACCGATTACTTGATGTGCTCCCTGATGAGGGACAAGGTCCCAAACATCGTTCCGTTTAAATTGGTTTAATTCCTCTTGCATGGCTATTAGCCAATGCTCATCAAGTAATGCGTCCTTAGCGTTTTTCGACTCAACTTGTGAAACAAAAGCAAAATGATGACAAAAGTTACTTATCTTGGAGCGTGTTGTAACGCCCTTTGAGATGTCCTCTATTATGTTATCGATTGGATGATCTTTTACGTTTGTCCAGGCCTTAGGAAGTTCTTCGTTGTTTGAGGTGCTTTCTTTTTTAACATTATCATGAGACTCATTTTTCTCTTGCTTAGCATCCTCCTTTGCAACACTTTCACTTTCGTCTTCCTTGTCTTTGAAATGTCTTCAGTAGATGGGCCTGCACTCTCAAAAGATATACCTTTCTCGACACATTTTGCATAAGATTCATCAAAGGACACATGAACTGACTCTTCTACTATAAGCAACCTTTTGTTGTAAATCCTATATGCTTTACTAGATTGAGAGTAACCAAGAAATCTGCCTTCGTCAGCTTTAGCATCAAATTTCCCAAGGTTATCCTTACCGTTATTTAACACAAAACATTTGCAACCGAATACGTGGAGATGTGACACATTAGGTTTTCTACCCTTTAATAGTTCATAAGGTGTTTTGTTCAGTATAGGACGTATTAGTATCCTATTCAAAACATAACATGCGGTGCTAATAGCATCAGCCTAGAAATATTTAGGTAGACTACCTTCATTGAGCATTGTTCTTGCCAACTCCTCTAGAACACCATTTTTGCGTTCAACCACTCCGTTTTGTTGTGGTGTTCTAGGAGCTGAAAAGTTATGTTCAATTCCATGTTTATCACAATATTTTTCAAAAAGATAGTTTTCAAATTCTCCACCATGATCGCTACGGATTGCAACTATTTTAGAGTTCATTTTGTTTTGACATAACCTTGCAAATTGAGTAAAAGCCGGAAAGGTTTGATCCTTACTAGGTAGGAAGATTGTCCAACAAAATCTAGAGTAATCATCAACAATCACAAAACCATAGATGTTTCCACCTAAGCTTTTTGTCCTTGAAGGTCCAAAGAAGTCCATGTGAAGAAGCTCAAGGGGACGTGACGTTGAAACCACGTTTTTGGATTTAAAAGAAGTTTTTGTTTGCTTCCCCTTTTTACATGCATCATATAGAGGATCCTTTGAAAACTTTATTTTTGGTAAACCGATTACTAAGTCTTTTGTGACAATCTTATTTAGTAAGTCAAAGTTTATGTGAGCAAGGCGTCTATGCCAAAGCCATGAGTCCTCACCTAGAGCAATGAGACACTTGGCACTTGACTTAGACACTTCGTCAAAATTCAGCATATAGATATTGTTTACTCTTATGCCATTAAACATAATGTCTCGTTTCTTAATATGTTCTGTTGTGCAACCAGAATTTGTAAAAGTTACTTTGAAATCTTTGTCGCACAATTGACTTATACTTAAGAGATTATGTTTAAGACCTTCTACTAGTAATACATCAGTTATAGTTGTGGTAGACGGGTTACCTACACTTCCCTTACCAAGTATAGCTCCCCGATTGTTGTATCCATAGGTAACATACCCCTTTTTCTTTGCGTGAAACTCAATAAAAAGTGATATGTCTCCCGTCATATGTCTTGAACATCCGCTATCCCGGAACCACAACCTTTCGGCAATGTCAAGACACTTTTTCTACAAAATTAATTTAGAATTGAAGGTCCCCAATCTTCATTGGGTCCTTGATAGTGAGCAAATAAGGTGTTGCATTTAGGCAACCATTGAAAGACACCTTTAGGAACTAGGATTCTCCTAAATTTGCATTTCTCAATGGTATGTCCCCTTTTGCAACAATAGTGACATGTAATATGTTGAGAATATACCGTTTTGCTGGTTGAAACTTTAGGTACGAAGGTGTATTTACTATATGGAGGAGTATAAGATCTCTTGAATTTGTTTGGATCAACCGCAAACGTCACTTTTGGTTGTAGAGCCTTATCTAATTTGGCTTTTAGGTTTCTCACTTCTTTTTGCCAAATATGACATGTCTCACAACCAAACCATGATGTTGGTTCTTTCTCAATTTTATCTTTTTGAATATCTAGCATAGATTTTTTTAAAGCTTCCATATCTTTTTCGGTTTTCTCAACTTTTGATTCAAGGTATGAAAAGATTTTCTTATTTGAGGCCAAAAGTTTGAAAGCTTCAATTGCGTCTCTATGTAGTTCTTCAAAGGCTAATTTTAATTGAGAATGAGATACCTTATCTACAAGTTCAGGTTTAAGATGACTTACACGTTTCTTTTTCTTGTGTTGATGAGCCATAAGACATAGGTTTGCCGATTCTTCTTCATCGCTTGATGAGTCTTCACTAGATGAATCACTTTCCCATGCTATATAGGCTCTTCTAGGCTTGTTGTGACTTTTGCCTTGATTCTTCTCCTTATCCTTCTTGAGGTATGGACAATCCGGTTTGTAATGACCAGCTTTACCACAGTTGAAACAAGGACCTTTGGATTTCCCTTTATTATTCTCATCTTGTTTGAACTTGTTAAATTGTTTCCTATAGTTGATCAAGCTTTTGTCGGAATGTTTTGCTCCATTTTTCTTAATATATTTGTTGTACCTTCACACAAACAGTCCCATTTCCTCAATATCCGAGTCTTCCTCATAATTTGTATCACTATCCTCTTGCTCTTGCTTTGAGGTCTTGGAGCTTGAAGCCTTTAGAGCTATTGACTTCATCTCTACCTCTTTCTCCATGTTCTTATCCTTCTTTCCTCTTTTCTCATGCATGTCAAGGAATTTAAGATGTTGCTCATGTTCTTCAAGTTTACCAAAGAGAGTGGTGAGGTCTAAGGTATTTAGATCGTTTGCTTCCTTTATGGCTGTAACCTTGGGTTGCCATTCCCTATTTAAACATCTTAAAATTTTGTTAGTAGCAATTGCATTGGAAACAGGTCTATCAAGAGAATTTAAACGATTTTTAAGATGCACGAATCTCTTTTGCATGTTTTCGATGGAATCACCATCTTCCATGTGAAAGAGTTTGAACTCTTGAGTTAACGTATTGATTCTAGCTAGTTTGACATCATCCGTTCCCTCATGGGCAACTTGCAATGTGTCCCACATAGCTTTAGCGGATCTACAATGGGAAACACGATAGTATTCATAAACTCCTAGAGCTGATATTAGAATGTTTCTCGCTTTCCAATCGTATCCATATCTCTTTTAATCTTCAGCATCCCAAGTATTTTCTGGTTTAGGGACAACAGCACCAGCTGCATTTGTCATGGTGATTTGAAAAGGACCATTGAAAATTTCTAACCATATGTTCCTATCAATGGCATTGATATGAACGCACATACAATCCTTCCAATAGCCATAGTTTTCACCGTTGAAAACTAGAGCTTTATTTTGAGCCCCTTTAGGTCCGGAAGCCATCTTTCCAATAAGTGTTTCACATAGCACGGAATGAACCAGAGCTCTTGATGCCACTTGTTAGACGCTAGGCTTAAGGATCTAGAGGGGGTGAATAGATCTTACAGGATTTTTCGGAATTATTTCAAACTTAGGCGAAAGCGTATCGGGATCGACTTGCGTCTATTCCAAACCTCTATTGAAAGAATCAGATATGTGATAGAACCATAAAATAATTGAAGATTAATGATGAAAAGAACGCTTAGAGAATCAAACAGTTGCACTGACGTAAATCGTTTAAACTACTCGCTTGATTAACTTGTTTGCAATGAATCGATAATAGTTGAAGCAATATATCAAATACTTAGTGATAATAACCAAATTGATTATGATTCAATATGTGGTGACTTGTTATGTTTGTAATAGATTTTAACACACAAGTTTAACACTTGAACCTTTGATCAATTTGTAATTATAACCAGAATTAAGCGAAATGAAAATGAAAAGATAAAAGCGATAAGAACACGATATTTGTTTAGGCAGTTCGTCGATCGTCCTCGCTACGACTACATCTACCCCCAATTCCAAACGGGAATTGGGATGTCTTTCATTATGATTGAAAACAGTTTATACAAAGAAGATAACAAAGCGATAACGATAAACCGAATATGTTGATCCTTTGAATCTTCTTCCCCTTGATCTTGAGCCAGATCAAGTATCTTCCAAGAGCTTCACTTTGATTCCCTTGCTGCAGTGTATTGAGATGCTTGAAACCTTGTTCTTCAACCTTCACACTTTGCTGAATCTTTGATAAAGCCTTTTGATAAAAACACCCAAAATTCACCAATCTTGGAGGACAAAATCCGCATATTTTATTCACCAAAAACCCTACAAATCTTCACCCACTAGGAATCTTCAATTCCGTTCCATGGAGGTTATCGATCTTGAACATAAACCCTCAACACATAAATGATTGTGTATAGTTGTGTTGGAGTTGTGTCGATGATCGAAGATGAGAAGCCTTTGTGTATCTTTCAGTTGTTGGTGTTAAGAACCTCAATAATTGACAGCAAACAATATATATGGGAGCTGGTGTGTTGATGCAGAGCAAACATACCATTTTGGCATTTTTGAGAGGGTAGGTTGACCTACTTCATTTATTAGGTTGACCTAAATGAAGTATATTAAGAAAGATTGAAATTGTTGCCAGTTAGGTCAACCTGTGTGGAGCTTAGGTCGACCTAAAATCAGTAAAAACCCATTCTTGATACTTTCTTTCAGTTTAGGTCGACCTGGTATCGTGAGTGAGTCGACCTAGCAGAGACATGTGATTTTTGCTTCAGTTTGAATCGACCTAATTGTGGGCTAGGTCGACCTAGCAGAGGTTTGCTAGTTTTGCTTCACTTTGAGTCGACCTAATGATGATTTAGGTCGATCTAACAGATGCAAAGGTAGCCAAAACTTGCTTTTCTTTGAGTCATACATTTGTGCTTTTGTATTTGTTCACTTATGATGTTTGCCATGAATCAAAAACTCACTGATGAGTGGAATCTTGTGCTTACAAAGTGAGCCTAATATAATGGGAGTGGCCATACTTGAACTAATCATACAAGGGCTTGTATGTGATTTTCATATCATCTACAGGTTCAAGTTTGTATGGGGTTTCACCCTCATAACCTATGCCAACTCTCTTGTTTCCACTGACAGCATATATCATAGAGGCAAATTAACTTCTTCCAATACTTCTAGATAAGAACTTCCTGAAACTCAAGTCATATTCTTTAAGAATATTATTCAGGCTTGGAATAGATTTTTCTGAACCAGAAGATGACTCAGCATCTTTGGATAGTTTCAAAACTTTTTATTTGAGTTCAGAATATTCTAATTCAAGCTTCTTAGTTTCATATACAAAGAGATTTCTCAGCTTTCTGTATTTGATACTAAGCTTAGCCTGGAATTCAAGAATTTCAGCTAAATTGGAAGCTAGCTCATCTCTAGACAGTTCAGAAAATACCTCTTCAGAGTCAGAGTCTGATTCTGATGTAGATTCTGATTCAGCATCCACAGTAGCCATCAGCGCTATGTTAGTTTGCTCGTCTTCAGAGTCTGATTCTAATTCTGATGAATCTCAATCATCCCAAGTTGTCATAAGAACTTTCTTCTTCTGTAACTTCTTCTTGAGCTTTTCCCTCTGAAGCTTTGGACACTCACTCTTGTAATGTCCTGGCTCCTTGCACTCAAAGCACGTGACCTTATTTTTGTCAGATCTTCTGAGTCCAGAAGATTCTCCTCTTTCAGGCTTCTTAGAACTTCTAAAGTTCTTGAACATCCTTTGTTTACTCTTCCAGAGTTGGTTTACCCTTCTGGAGATCATGGACAGTTCATCTTCTTCTTCTTCTTCTTCTTCTTCTTTTGATTCTGACTCTTCAGAATCTTCTTCCTCTGCCTGAAAAGCGTTAGTGCATTTCTTATTCAAATATTTTAAAGCAATATACTTACCTTTCTTTTGAGGTTCATTAGCATCCAGCTCTATTTCATGACTCCTCAATGCGCTGATCTGCTCTTCCAAAGAGACTTTATTCAGATTCTTTGCTATCTTGAATGCAGTCACCATTAGGCCTCATCTTCTGGGCAAGCTTCTGATGATTTTCTTGACATGATCAGCCTTTGTATATCCCTTTTTAAGCACTCTTAATCCAGCAGTTAGAGTTTGAAATCTTGAGAACATTTTTTCAATGTTTTCATCATCCTCCATCTTGAAGGCTTCATACTTTTGGATTAAAGCAAGAGCTTTTGTCTCCTTGACTTGGGCATTTCCTTCGTGAGTCATCTTCAATGATTCAAAGATGTCATGGGAAGTTTCTCTGTTTGATATCTTCTCATATTCAGCATGAGAAATAGCATTCAGCAGAATAGTCCTTGACTTATGATGATTTTTAAATTGTTTCTTTTGATCATCACTCATTTCTTGTCTTGACATCTTTGCTCCACTAGCATTTACCGGATGTTGTAACCATCCACAAATAAGTCCCATAAATCACCATCTAGACCAAGAAAGTAACTTTCCAAACTATCTTTCCAGTATTCAAAGTTTTCACCATCAAATACTGGTGGTCTACAATATCCATTTCCATTTTCATTGTTGTGTTGATCATTTGAAGTAGATGTAGAAATGGATGTAACAATATCAACCATATTGACTTAGAGTTTTTCTCCCTAAATCTTTTTCTAACACGGTTAAGTGGTTGCACCTAGAACCGGTGCTCTGACACCAATTTAAGGATAGAAAAACACTTAGAAAGGGGGGTTTGAATAAGTGTAACTTTAAAAACTCTTAAGATAAAAACAATGAACACAATATTTTTTTCCTGGGTTCGTTGTTAACGAAACTACTCCAGTCCACCCCCTTAGAGTGATTTACCTCAACTGAGGATTTAATCCACTAGTCAATCTTGATTCCAATGGTTATCCACTTAGAAACACTCTAAGTCTTCTAGAGTATACTAATCACACCTTGATCACTCTAGGAAATCAACACTTAGAAACATCTAAGTCTTCTAGAGTCTATTGATCTCACTGATCACTCTAGGAACCTTTTACAAATCAATGTAAAATAAATGTTTACAAGAGTATGAATTTGCTTCTTAGAAAGCTATAATCACAACTGTGATATTTCTCTTAAGTTCTAAGCTTAACACTCACTAAATATTACAAAGTATGTGAGGTTGAAGATGAAGTTCGTAAGTATTAATTTCAGCAGCGCTTTGGTACTCTTGCACGAGTTGTTCGTTTGTGCTTCTGATCATAACTTTATATTTATAGGCATTTTGAGAAGATGACCGTTGGGAGCATTTAATGCATTGCGTGACTGGACAGCTTTGCATATAATGTTTTCACTATTTTGTCAACTACCTTGAGCCATGCTTTTCTCTGCTTTTACAGACTTTGCCTTTTGTAGCTTCTAATGTTCCTTTTGTCAGTTAGATATTAGACTTTATAGCCTGTCATCTAGTACTAATTTCTGATCTCAGATTTTTTGAATACAACGTTTGAATAATTAGAATCAGAGTTACATCTTGGTGCAGAGCATCTTCTTGTCCTCTTAGATTTCCTTGAGAATAAAGCAGGGGTAGAAGAAAGGGGACGTTTTCTTTTTGTGGTTTTGAAAGAGGATGGAATTTCAGAAGGTGGAGGCTTTTTCTGAGGGGGGAAGGTTAGAAGAATCATCATGGTAAATATCATGAATGAGTTTCGCAAACTGTTCTTCAGTTTTGGGTATTTTGAGAGACTCTTTAGGTTTCTTTTGTTTCTTTGCTTTCTTAGAATCAAGTCCTTCTTCTGTGGCCTTTCTCTTCAGCTTCTTTTCTTTTTTCTTATTTTCCTTCTTTCTTAACTCATCCAGAGATGGAAGAGTCCTTCCACGAATCCAAGCAGGATCAACAGAAGTTTGAGCTTTGACACACGACTTCAGATAAAGTTTAACAGATTTGTCTAGCTCCTATTTGAACATGTGAGAGAATCTCACAATAGGATTTCTTCTAGTCAGAATATCAGGAAACATTTTTGAAGGAGTGGTCACCTTTTTAATCAGCTGCATCCTTTTTAGAGTCTGAGCATTCAGAATAACCCCTTAGATAATGTCGCAGCTTGCGAAAAATGAACAGAGTCGCCACCAATATATTTATCCCATAAGGGAAAGGAATATCATAAAACCTAACAAAGGAAGGAACAGGGTCTTGCGACCATAGAATCTAGGTACGGGAGTCGGTTACGCGAGGGGAAGGTACTAGCACCCCTCGCGCCCATCGTACTCGATGGTATCCACCTATGTTTGTTTCTATCTAAAGAGTGTGTACTATGTAAATGTCTATATGCGAATGAATGCAGAATGTAGCGAAAAGAAAGAATTGTACTCCCACGGGCCCTACCCCGCTGCCTACGTATCCTTTTTTAGGAATCAGAGTTACCGTAGCTCGACTCAAGATTTTCTTTTTGTTTTTTGTGTTTTTTAGTTGGGAAGAGTTAACGTTCGCGCTCTTGCATAAGGGACGACCTACGATGCGATCGAGCGGAAATAACAATGCCTTTAGGTGCCAACGAGGCAAAAGAAAAAGAAATGATTGGTTTGTGTCTTTTAGGGTAGATAAGTGATGAACAGTTCCATATACCGGGCCACTCACCACTTTCTCTACTTTGTTTTGAATTTGAACCATTATTAGGTGTTTTAAGTGTTTTTGGTTGTGTATTTTTTAAGGGGAATTTGTTTGCGATTTGAATCACATAAAAGTGTATAACGGTAGAGAAACAGATTAGGGAATGAATCCCACTCATCTCTCTTCCATTATATAGTGTTCGAGAAACAGATTAGGGAATAAATCCCACTCATTTCTCTCCCACTAAGTAATTGAGAAACAGATTAGGGAATAAATCCCACTCATTTCTCTCTCACTATTAGTAACGTGTGATTCACATCTTTTATTTATTAAGTATTTTAAAAGATGAAAAGAAAAAGGAATGAAATGGAGGAGACTAGCCTAAGTATTATTCTAACCTAATGAATATTATTCTTATCTAAGTCTAATGTTAACATGGAATCGATTCTAAAAGGAGCATACTAATGATATTAACAAGGAGGCCAAAAATAAGGCCAAAAATACAAGCAATAAAATCATACAAGAATTATACAAAAATTACATGGAAATAGCGCAAAAAACAATTCAAGCATTAATGCGAAATTAAACTAAAACTACTATTTTTAAGGGGTTTTATAAATGAACTTAAATGTAAAAATTAACCTAAAAATCTACTATTTTTTATGAGCTTTTAATGAAAGTTTTATGTGGGAGAAAAATCTAATTCAAGCCTAAATTGTATTAAAGAAACTTAAATTCTAATAAGCCTAAACTAGTAATTTTTTATTGTGATTATATGCGTTTTTTAATACCTAAAAATAACATGAAGAAACTATGTGAAAAGACCTAAATATAACAAGAACAGGGGGTATGATACTGAAAATGGTGGTGTAGTAAGCGAAATGGGCGTAGACCCAATCAGGAGGCCCAACGGGTTTTGTTGCAGATTCAGCATGACTAAAAAAGATGGTGTGTGGGCTTAAGGGGGAGGTGATTTCGTTTGGCCCGAGTGTGTGATTGATCCTATTCATTTATTCAAATTTATATTAACTCAATTAGACCTTATGTTAAAATTAATTCAGATTAATCTCCATTCAATTCTCCTAAATCAATTAAGTATTAGGTAACACAGCAAAAATGAAAAAATCAAATCAGGAAAAGGGATTTAGGGTTACCTATGTGACGTTCCCAATTCCTTCAAAACGAACTCGGCTCTCTCTCTCAGCGGCGGCGATCTTCTCCGGCCATCACCATGAGTGTGCTCCCACCTCCAACTCGTGCTATCTCATCCCGCGTTCTCTCCTCTCAAAGCTCTCAATCTCCCTTGAACTCGGATGAACCGCGACGGTCTCTGATGAAAAACTCTCTTCGCCACCATGATGAGCACGACGACGGCGGCTAGAGGTTATGATCCAGAATCCTCAAGTTCGTGCTTTCGTTATCGAACTCTTCTACTTCTCTTTTCGTTATACTTTCTCAATTCGAACCTTCACCTGGCGTTGTTGTTATTTTTCTGAATAACGTTTTGTTATTATGATGCGAAGGAACTAATGAAACCAATTGTTGCAGGTTTGTTGAAGATTTCGATTAGAGGTGAATTGAAGGGAGGATGTTGTCGTGACTCTGCAGAGATTGGTTGAAGAGATTGGTTGAAGATGATGAAAATAAGAATAATCTTGTAGAGAGGATCGATGATTTCCAGGTGAGTTTCCTTGTATGATTTTCTTTTTGTTTTCTGTTCTGAGAATTCTTTTTCTTCTCTTTTGATTTTCTGTTTCTTTTCTGTTGATGATGATGATTAGATTGAAGAGTGGAGATTATGTTTGAAGGTTGTTGAAAGTTGATTAATGGAGAGAGTTTTTTGTTATGGTTAGAGTGAAGAAGATTGAAGAAGGTTAGTTTGATAAATGATGAAAAATGGTGGAGAAGTGTGATGTGAGGGAGATGAAGATGGAAGGGAAATCGGAAGGTGGTGAAAATGGTGGAGATTGAAGGAGGTGGAAGATGAGTGTGAGAGAGTGATGAAGAGTGGATCTGTGTGAAAATGGCGTGAAAAAAATGAACTTGATGTAATGATTCTGTTATATAGAGTTTGAAGGGGTGAATTCAGTTGAGGGTGAAGATTGGGAGCCATTGGATTAGTGAGACAGTTAGGAGATTTGAA
This sequence comes from Vicia villosa, assembly GCF_029867415.1. NCBI lineage: Eukaryota > Viridiplantae > Streptophyta > Magnoliopsida > Fabales > Fabaceae > Vicia > Vicia villosa. Next base: position 85,323,549 of record NC_081183.1, read on the forward strand.
GTGTGGGGATTGAAGCTGAGCTGGCAAGTTGGTTGTGGTTAGTTGAGTCTGTTAGTTACTGAGATGGCAAGTCAGCTACAAAGTTGTTTTTCTATTTTGCCAGTTGGAATTGGTTATGGAATTCTGTTAGGAGTGTTTCAAAGTTAGTTATAGGAGTTATTGAATACTAGGTTGTTAGAGCTTGGAGAATTCTGTTATGGGTTAGTTTAGGTTAGTTAGGAAATGTTAGTTAACAGAAATTCGTATATTAATTATTCTGTTAAAACAGTTAGTGACTTTTTTTGGTTTTATCTGTTGGTTTTGCAGGGTACTCGTGAATCATATCGGAACGGTTGAATCAAGAGCTTGGCGAACATCTATTTGCTGCCAATGGAAGCTAAGCTTTGGACAGGATTGAGCATAATGTGGATTTTGGGAAATTTGTGTTAGAACAAGATGTGTTCTGATCAATATTCTTAGTTTTGATGATAACAAGGATATGAATTTTGTATGAGATAATGTGGTACTCTATTACTATGCAATTTCCGTTTCAAGAATTATACAAAGAGTATGCACAAAATCAGCGCAAGAAGCACTGACTCAGAAGGTTCAGCATGCAACATCAGAACGTGGTCTGGCAAGACATCAGAAGATGGTCAAGCAGAATCAGAACATGGGTCTGTGAAAGCATCAGAAGAACTTGAGATCAGAAGCAGAAACACTGAAGTTCTCATGGTATCACGCTTAGAAGCACTTCAAGGTCAGAAGACAAGAAGATGCTATGCACCAAGCTGTTTGACTCTGATGATATTCAAACGTTGTTTACACAAACATCAGATCAGAAGCAAGTACTAGATGGCAGGCTACGCTGACTGACAAAAGGAACGTTAGAAGCTATTAAAGGCAACGTCAGTAGACACAGCGGAAACAAGGCTCGAGGTAGTTGACAAAAGAGTGAAACATTAAATGCAATGATGTACGGATTATGCAAAGCATTAAATGCTCCCAACGGTCATCTTCTCAAGTGCCTATAAATATGAAGTTCTGATTAGAAGCTATGCGACAAATCTTTGTACAAACTTACAAAAACGTTGTTCAAACTCTAAAGCTCTCAAACTTCATCATCAAGCTCACTACATTGCTGTTGTAATATATTAGTGAGATTAAGCTTAAACTTTAAGAGAAATATCGTAGTTGTGATTTTAGCTTTTAAGAAGCATTGTAATACTCTTAGAATTTGTTTACATTAATTTGTAAAGGACTAGAGTGATCGGGTTGTTGATCAGTATACTCTAGCAAGTCTTAGAAGTTGTCTAAGCAGTTTGTTGCTAGAGTGATCAGGTTGTGATCAGGATACTCTAGAAGACTTAGTGTGTTTCTAAGTTGAAAACCATTGTAATCAAGTGTGATTAGTGGATTAAATCCTCGGGTGAGGTAAATCACTCCAAGGGGGTGGACTGCAGTAGTTTAGTTAACAACGAACCAGGATAAAAATCTTTGTGCAAATAGTTTTTATCTTACAAGTTTTTAAAGCTACACTTATTCAAACCCCCCCCTTTCTAAGTATTTTTTTATCCTTCAATTTGTGGGGCAGTTTTGAATATGGTAAATTTGTAAAAGTTAGTTGTGATGTGCATAGTAAAAACTTCAGAACTGTTATAGTCAGTGTTAATTGAATGTATGTCGGTTGTGAATTAGAAGGTATGTGGTTGATGGTGAGGTTTTTTAAATATGAACTGTGTAATTTTGGAAGGATTTTGAACTGACAGTGGTTTATTTGATGTGTGAATGCATTGATGCGAACCGAACGTGCTACGCTTAGATAGCGTTGGAACTGTTTTGAAATTTATGAATATGAATGATGGCTTAATGCATTATGGTTGGATAGGTGTGATTTCTAGGGTGGGTTTGATGCACATGGTTATTTTGGTTTTACAGGATGATGGAAAGAAGTTTTGACTGATGTGTGCTTGGTTTTATGCAGCATCAATTTTGGAACAAGGTCTATCAAAGTGAAAGGCATCATTGCTTGAACAACAAGAAATGCCTATTATCCCCATGGCACAAATAAAACGGTTATGAAGAAATGGAGAAAGAGAAGGACATGTTTTAGGAAGTGCTGTATTTTTCCCGTGTAGTTTTCTTTGTACTTGCAATGAATCAGACATGTGTTTCAAATGCATTGGATTTGAGTGTAACTTGTAATACTTTGGCTTGTAATAATTGTAATACTTTAGCTTGTAATGACTTATTCCAAGTGAGGAACTTCTTTCTCCATTTGCATCTTAATTGAATGAACTACACGATATGATGAGAAATAATCGAAAACCTCTAGAAGTTTAGTCAAAAGTCAACTTTCTATGTTTGACTTTGACTAAAAGTCAAAGTTTAAATTATTTCCTTTCAATTTGAAATGATTCTCAAGACACTTTATCTCACCTCAAATTTTTGCGCAAATTCCAAAGCATATGATTTGTAACATAAGTAACCAAGCAAACCAATATTTGATTACATGATAAAACCCAGATGAAATCTCAATATGTTGAGATTGCCCATATAGTGATCATAACAAAGTCCTGAAGTCCACTGGTAAACCCAAACACACAGGCCCAAGAAACATAATCCTTTGATTAGACACCATACATCGTTTTGCTCTTGATGGGAAGATAAATAAGCCTTTGTGCCAAGTCTCGTTCGTGCGAGACCCCATTTTGCTCCATGATTCTTGATCCCCTACTTTTAGATGTTTTATTTAATGAATGAATGCAAATTCACGCTAACGCCCTAATGGAGGTATGCATATGAGATGCGAAGCTTAAACTAGTTAGAAATAAAGGGTAGGACAAATTTGGGGTACGGCAGATAACAGACAAGTTTTTAGATGAGCCAGCTGCTCTCAGAACATCTATCAAGCCACTTTCAATCAGAATATCTGAAATAATCCTTCCAAGAGGGATAGTATTCTTCTTGAGTTTAGGATTCTTCTGACGTTCCCCATCTCTTGATTCTTCAATATTTGTCTTCAGATATTGAAAAAGAATATGTGGTAGATTGACTCTCATGCCTTTTTCAATGCAGAATAACACATACTTCTGATCCTGATTGACATAGGTAGAGTTTGATGGTTTTCTATGATAGATAGATAGATCCCAGAACGATCTCAGCCCATACTCTGTAGGAAGGCTTCAAGGCAGTAGTGAAGGGAGAGGCAATACCAGAAGAAAACAACTCTCGATCGACTTTTCCCAATCAGTTCTTCCATGAAGAGCACTAGTGATTCCATCTATACCATCAAGACCATACAATTTTCTTATCAACTTCTCAGTCACAATGACTTCATGCCCTAGCACGAAGGAGATGATGGCAGTTGAAGTAACCGTAGCATGTGTCCAGAAATCCTTAACCAATAAAGGGTAAACTGGTCCAATCAACCTTTCAAAGTAATTTGACCATCCCTGTACAAGCATTGTAGTTTTGGTTTTTAAATCATGTGCCATAAGATTTTCAAAATCCATCATTGTTTCGCAGAGAACCTTCAGTTCATTATTAGGAATCGAACAAGACTTCAAAGGAAAATATGCAGGTTTCCTTTGTTGAACATTATGTGACGATGATGCCTTGCGTTGAACATTTGAGGATGAAGCCATAGACACACACTGAGATTAGAGTTTAGTAACTAGGGTTTATGCAAAACGAGAGAGATGAACAATAATAGACAACGAACAAAGAGAGAGAGTGAAAAGAGATGAAATGATATGGAGATGAGTTTATATAGAGACGAATTTGAAATGAAATGCAATATGATTCTAAATGAACAAGATTATAGAAATTGAATCAGATAGCATTTAATGATGAATGGTTTTAGGGCAAAACATGATATTTGAAATGATTTGCACAGTTACCTAGGGCAGCGTCTCATCAACTACACGCATGCTTGTCCAATTTGAGTGAACACGTGTTCATCTTCTGGAATAGCTGGTGACAGCTGTTTTGCTTTAAAAGAGATTCTGAATCAACTTAGACATATGAAACGTTAGCAATAACAGAATCAGAATATCTAACTGACTAACAATCAGAACTTCTTATAAAAGAAAATAAACGATCATTTCAAATCTAGTCCATATATCAGAACTTCTCATCTTCTCATTCTGGGCATAAATCCATACTGATATTCTTCAGAATGAACTTAAACCTATCTTCAGCAAGGGGTTTTGCAAAGATATCAGCCCATTGATGGTCTGTATCAACAAAGTTTAAAGATAGAACACCCTTATGAACATAGTCCCTAATGAAATGATGTTTAATCTCAATATGTTTAGCTTTGGAATGTAAGATTGGATTCTTAGATAAACATATAGAAGAAGTATTATCATAGAAGATAGGAATGTTACTCTCATATATCTGATAATCTTCTAGCTGACTCTTCATCCAGAGCATCTGTGTACTACATGCAGCAGCAGCAACATATTCTGCTTCTATTATAGAGAAGGCAATTGTAGCTTGCTTCTTGATGTACCAGGAGATCAGGTGACATCCAAGAAATTGACAACTTCTAGAAGTACTTTTCCATTCAACTCTATCTCCAACGTAATCAGCATCACAAAATCCTACTAAGTTGTATTCTTCAGATCTTCTGTAGACTAAATGAACATTAGTAGTAGCTTTCAGATACCTCAGAATTCTCTTAACAGCTGTTAAGTGAGATTCTCTAGGATCTGATTGGAATCTTGCACACAGACAAATACTGAATAAAATATCAGGTCTAGAAGTAGTAAGATATAAAAGAGATCCAATCATACCTCTGTAGAGCTTCTGATCTACCTTCTTACTTACCTCATCCTTACCTAGAACACACGTTGGATGCATAGGAGTTTTTCCTTCTTTGCTTTCTGAAAGATTAAACTTCTTCAGAAGTTCTTTCACGTACTTGGTTTGATGAACACAGGTTCCATCAGAAGTTTGATTGATTTGAATCCCAAGAAAGTACTTGAGTTCTCCCATCATGCTCATTTCAAACTCAGCCTGCATAGACTTAGCAAACTCCTTTCCAAGTGTAGCATTAGAGGTTCCAAAGATAATATCATCAACATAAATTTTGAAAATTAAAATATCCTTTTTAAAGGTTTTACAAAAGAGAGTAGTATCCACTTGTCCTCTAGTGAAACCATTATCATGAAGGAAAGAACTTAATCTTTCATACCAAGCTCTAGGAGCTTGCTTCAGGCCATTTAATGATTTCTTTAATTTGAAAACATGTTCTGGAGACTTAGAGTCTTAAAAACCAAGAGGTTGGTGGACATATACTTCCTCATCTATATAACCATTTAAGAAGGCACTCTTAACATCCATCTGATATAGAGTGATGTTATGTTGAGTGGCAAAAGAAATTAATAAGCGAATAGATTCTAGCCTGGCCACTGGTGCAATGGATTCTGTATAGTCTATGCCTTCTTGCTGACTATAGCCCTGAGCAACCAGTTTGGCTTTGCTTCTTACAACTTCTCCTTTTTTGCTTAGCTTGTTTCTGAAGACCCACTTGGTTCCAATGATGTTGAATCCTTTTAGTCTTGGAACAAGATCCCATACGTCATTCCTTGTAATCTGATTGAGTTCTTCTTGTATGGCAATTATACAGTCAGCATTCTCCAGAGCTTGATCAACAGAAGTTGGCTCGATAAGAGATACTAGACCAAATTGACATTCTGCATAATTCTTAAGGAATGATTTGGTTCTGATGAGATCTTCTTTCTTCCCAAGGATAACATCTTTTGATTGAGCAGAGTTGAGTCTAGAAGATCTTCTGATAGTTGACTCTTCAGAAATTCTGAGATTCTCCAATGAAGCAGCAACTTGATCTTCTGACACTTTGCTTCTAAATTCTTTAGCTTCCAAGTTAGCGACTTCAATATCTGCAAAATTCTCAAACTGCTTTGACTTGTCAAGACCAAGCTTATCATCAAATCTGATATTGATTGATTCTTCAACAATCAAAGTTTTAGTATTGTATACTCTGTAGCCTTTTGAGCGTTCAGAATATTCAAGAAGGAAACATTTTTGTGCCTTAGAATCAAACTTACTCAGATGATCTTTAGTGTTCAGGATATAACATACGCATCCAAATGGATGGAAGTAAGAAATGTTAGGCTTTCTGTTCTTCCACAATTTATAAGGAGTCTTATTAAGAATAGGTCTTATAGAGATTCTATTCTGAATATAACATGCATTACTTATTGCTTCTGCCCAGAAATGCTTAGCCATATTGGTTTCGTTGATCAAGGTTCTGGCTATTTCTTGTAGAGTCATATTCTTTCGCTCTACAACTCTATTTTGCTGTGGAGTTATATGACAAGAGAAATCATTGGAAATACCATTTTCTTTGAAATAAATCTCAAATAATCTGTTCTCAAATTTGCCACCATGATCACTTCTAACATTTATGATTTTACACTCTTTCTCAGATTGGATCTGAGTGCAGAAGTCAAAGAACACTGTATGAGAATCATCCTTGTGTTTCAAGAACTTTACCCATGTCCATCTGCAATAATCATCTACGATGACTAACCCATATTTCTTCCCTCTGACAGATGTTGTTTTGACTGGGCCAAACAGATCAATGTGCAGAAGTTCTAGCGGCCTAGAGGAAGAAACAACATTCTTAGACTTGAATGCAGGTTTGGAAAACTTCCCTTTCTGACATGCTTCGCAAAGAGCATCTGATTTATATTTCTGATTAGGGAGTCCTCTGACCAAAGTAAGTTTGTTAATCTGAGAAATCTTTCTCAAACTATCATGGCCTAATCTTCTGTGTCAGACCCATTGCTCTTCATTAACAGACATATGACAAGTTACCTTCTAATTCTAAAGATCTTGAAGATCAATCTTGTAAATGTTGTTCTTTCTCTTGCCTGTAAATAGGATTGAGCCATCCTTCTGACTTACAACTTTACAAGACTTTTGATTGAAGATTATGTCATAACCATTCACACTTAATTGACTTATAGACATTAGGTTATGAGTTAATCCATCTACAAGAAGTACATTAGTTATGGAAGGAGAGTTACCAATACTTATGGTTCCAGAGCCAATTATCTTGCCCTTCTGATCTCCTCCAAACTTGACTTCTCCAACGGACTAAAGCACCAGGTCTTGGAACCTAGACCTTTTTCCCGTCATGTGCCGCGAGCACCCAGAGTTTAGGTACCATGACATGTTTTGCTTTGTCTTCTTTGCTGCCGAGGATATCTGCAACAGAAATTATCTTCTCCTTAGATACCCACATTTTCTTTGGTCCATTCTTGTTAGTTCCCCTCAAGATCTGATTGAACTTATGTTTAGCAATATAATTAACAGGAGGTATAGCATGATATTCCTTAATTTGGGCTACATAATATTTTCTATTTTGTGTCACATGCTTCTTAGTGTGTGTAATGTGAAAACTCTTAGCATGTGAAGTGAGCCTAATATCATGGGAGTGGTCATACTTGAACAGATCATACAAGGGCTTGTATGTGATTTTCTTATCATCTACAAGTTCAAGTTTGTATGAGGTTTCACCCTCATAACCTATGCCAACTCTTTTGTTTCCACTGACAGCATATATCATAGAGGCAAGTTAACTTCTTCCAATACCTCTAGATAAGAACTTCCTGAAACCCACGTCATATTCTTTAAGAATATTGGAATAGATTTTTCTGAACCAGAAGATGAATCAGCATCTTTAGATAGTTTCAAAACTTCTTAGTTTAAGATACAAAGAGCTTTCTCAGCTTTTTTTTTATTTGAAACTAAGCTTATCCTTGATTTCAATAATTTCAGTTAAACTGGAAGCTAGCTCATCTCTAGACAGTTCTGAAAATACCTCTTCAGAGTCAGAGTCTGATTCTGATGTAGATTCTGATGTAGAGTCTGATTCTGATTCTGATGAATCTGAATCATCCCAAGTTTCCATAAGACCTTTCTTCTTCTAGAACTTCTTCTTGGGCTTTTCCCTCTGAAGCTTTGGACACTCACTCTTGTAATGTCCTGGCTCCTTGCACTCAAAGCACGTGACCTTATTTTTGTCAGATCTTCTGAGTCCGGAAGATTCTCCTCTTTCAGGCTTCTTAGAACTTTTGAAGTTCTTGAACTTCCTTTGTTTACTCTTCGAGAGTTGGTTTACCCTTCTGGAGATCATCGACAGTTCATCTTCTTCTTCTTCTTCTTCTGACTCTTCAGAATCTTCTTCCTCCACCTGAAAAGCGCTAGTGCATTTTTTATTCAAATATTTTAACGCAATAGACTTACCTTTCTTTTGAGGTTCATTAGCATCCAGCTCTATTTCATGACTCCTCAATGCGCTGATAAGCTCTTCCAAAGAGACTTCATTCAGATTCTTTGCAATCTTGAATGCAGTCACCATTGGGCCCCATCTTCTGGGCAAGCTTCTGATGATTTCCTTGACATGATCAGCCTTTGTATATCCCTTGTCAAGCACTCTTAATCCAGCAGTTAGAGTTTGAAATCTTGAGAACATTTTTTCAATGGTTTCATCATCCTCCATCTTGAAGGCTTCATACTTTTGGATTAAAGCAAGAGCTTTTGTCTCCTTGACTTGGGCATTTCCTTCGTGAGTCATCTTCAATGATTCAAAGATCTCATGGGCAGTTTCTCTGTTTGATATCTTCTCATATTCAGCATGAGAAATAGCATTCAGCAGAATAGTCCTTGACTTATGATGATTTTTAAATTGTTTCTTTTGATCATCACTCGTTTCTTGTCTTGACATTTTTGCTCCACTAGCATTTACCAGATGTTTGTAACCATCCTTAAATAAGTCCCATAAATCACCATCTAGACCAAGAAAGTAACTTTTCAATCTATCTTTCCAGTATTCAAAAATTTCACCATCAATTACTGGTGGTCTAGAATATCCATTTCCATTTCCATTGTTGTGTTGATCATTTGAAGTAGATGCAAAAGTGGATGTAACAATATGAACCATATTGACTTAGTGTTTTTCTCCCTGAATCTTTTTCTAACACGGTTAAGTGCTTGCACCTAGAACCGGTGCTCTGATACCAATTGAAGGATAGAAAAACACTTAGAAAGGGGGGTTTGAATAAGTGTAACTTTAAAAACTCTTAAGATAAAAACAATGAACACAATATTTTTATCCTGGTTCGTTGTTAACGAAACTACTCCAGTCCACCCCCTTAGAATGATTTACCTCAACTGAGGATTTAATCCACTAAACAATCTTGATTACAATGGTTATCCACTTAGAAACACTCTAAGTCTTCTAGAGTATACTGATCACACCCTGATCACTCTAGGAAATCAACACTTAGAAACATCTAAGTCTTCTAGAGTCTACTGATCTCACTGATCACTCTAGGAACATTTTACAAATCAATGTAAAATAAATGTTTACAAGAGTATGAATTTGCTTCTTAGAAAGCTATAATCACAACTGTGATATTTCTCTTAAGTTCTAAGCTTAACACTCACTAAATATTACAAAGTATGTGAGGTTGAAGATGAAGTTCGTAAGTATTAATTTCAGCAGTGTTTTGGTATTCTTGCAAGAGTTGTTCATTTGTGTTTCTGATCAGAACTTCATATTTATAGGCATTTTGAGAAGATGACCGTTGGGAGCATTTAATGCGTTGCGTGACTGGACAGCTTTGCATATAATGTTTTCACTTTTTTGTCAACTACCTCGAGCCATGCTTTTCTCTGCTTTTACTGACTTTTCCTTTTGTAGCTTCTAACGTTCCTTTTGTCAGTCAGAGATTAGACATCATAGCCTTTCATCTAGTACTAACTTCTGATCTCAGATTTTGTGAATACAACGTTTGAATAATCAGAATCAGAGTTACAGCTTGGTGCAGAGCATCTTCTTGTCTTCTGACTTTGAAGTGCTTTAGCGTGATACCATAAGAACTTCAGTGCTTCTGCTTCTGATCTCAAGTTCTTCTGATGCTTCATAGACCATGTTCTGATTCTGCTTGACCATCTTCTGATGTCTTGCGAGATAATGTTCTGATGTCGCAATCCTGAACCTTCTGAGTCAGTGCTTCTTAGCGGTGAATTGTGCATACTCCTTATATATTTCCTGAAATGGAAAATGCATAGGATTAGAGTACCACATTGTCTTATACAAAATTCATATACATTGTTATCATCAAAACAAGAATATTGATCAGAACAAATCTTATTCTAACACCTATTAACTTTAATTCAATTAAATCCTATTAAAACAACGCTAATTAATCAGAACAACTCTAATTTAATGCAAATTCAAATAGAAAAAGGGATTAGGTTTTAATGTGACGTGTCACCTTCTTCTCCCTTCAATGAAACGGCGGCGATGCCTCCTTCTCCGACGAAGACTCTCTCTGATTGCTCATTCCATTCGATCTCTCAACCTCTTATCTCAATTGATCCTCTCCAAAACTCATCTCAGTTCTCTCTCGTCTTTCAGGAACTTGGCGCTGTTGTACATCTTTCCCTTCCTCCGATTAGAGAATGCAGCGGTCCTCCCTCTCAACTCCGCTAGCCTCTAAGTTTGCCTGTCATCTCTCTACTCAAACTCGTCTCTACTCAGATTTAAATCTCGCCGTCTATTTGGATTGGTTCCGACGGCCCTTCAACGATGAGGAGGAACAAAGAAACTCGGAGATGCGCTCGATTTCAGGTACTAATCTTTAAACTCTGTTTGATTCGGTTCCTCTTAGCCATGGATTTCTTCTTCGATTCTCTTCTTTTTTTTGGATTCTTGCTCTTCTCCATCTTCTTCTTTTTCTTCTTCTGAGTTTTGAGATGTGATTGTTGTTGTTACTGAAAATTCTAGTAATACACGCTCGATGTCAAAATGGATGTTATGACATCCACAATTACGCAGCACAGAGAATAATAACAAACAGCATAAAACAATAAAGAACACACAGAATTATTTTCCCAGTTCGGTTCAAACAACCTACTCTGAGGGCTACCAAGCCAGGGATGAAGTCCACTATTAGCAGTATCAATTCAGAGCTAAACTCCCAGTTTACAACTCCTCACTTAATCACTACCCAATGACCCTTCTACCTAGGTTCTACCTAGATATAGAATATCTCCATTCCACTCCCCCTCAATCACAGCAGTGATAACACATACACAATAAACAATTACAGATAGAAGACACACTTCAAAAACACACCTTGATATGCTTAAAAGCTTCAATCAAGAGACACACACTTGTGCTTAAAAGCTTAGAGTGACACAACTAAAGCACAAACTAATTCCAACGCAATCATCAAAGATAAAAGTGTGGATCATAAGAGACAGTTACAAAAAAGTCGTTCTTCACAATACACAATCTCCTGTCTACATTCCAAATTTTGATTGCAGTTCTTTTTATATGCAGCCTTGGGCCTTGGGCTTTTTTAGAAACACATTAGGGTTAACAAAGTTAACTTAATTCACACGCTAACTGTCTGTTACACAATTTGCTGTCAAGGGGATCTTCTGAACAAAATTTGCAGCACTCAATAAAAAGTTTCCTAAACAGATAAAAGTGATAAATCAGGAAACACAATTAATAAAAACTAACAGCTCCTGTTGTCACACATGGATGTCATGACGTCGATCATGACATTCATTACAAAACCTGTATTAGCTCCACACATATATGCAACCTTCATATACACAATCAACCAGGTATGTTTTACCAATAATGCAGCCAACATGAAAAACACCTTCAATCTCCCCCTTTGGCAAATTTTTGGCTAAAACATCCTGTCACACCATACCAGAGAAACACTTGCAGCGGATAACCAAAACACAAGCTAATACAAACAAACAGCATACATCACCAGTATTCACACAGTGCTCAGACAAAACAAAAACCAGGTAGTGCACAAGAGTAGCACAAGCACAAGCCACAAGAGTAGCACAAGCATAAACAGATCAACACAAAGATAAGCAAATAGAATTGTTGATCATACACAACCATCATTCTTGTTGTTCTGGAGTGACACATAATACTTCTCCCCCGGTGTCATACCCTAATTTTTGACCCCCCTGAGATGGCATATCTTCAGGATTTTTCATCAGGTCAAGACAAGTTCCCAGAGCAGTCACTTCTCCATCTGGTATCTAATCGAGGATGCTCAAAGACAAGAAAGCTCAGGCAAAGGATCAGTCAATACAAGGATTAGTCCCTAATACAATCATGGGGCTCAAGAACTTCATTTTTCTCATCTATGATTGATTAGACATCCAGTCATCTGAGTTCAGGTTTACTCAGGTCACCAGACTAGGGTTTTGAGCCTATCAAGGACTAAAATCAGGGATCACATTTGGGAAACCCTAAAAAACCTCAGGGGATCATTCAAAGACATCAATCATCTTCAAATATCTCATATTACAAGATCTACTGGACATCACACTTCAATTCAAAGTCTACAGTCATTATTTTCACATGGTCGACAAATTAGGGTTTTGACCTAATTCACCAAGATAGTTGACTTTTAATCAGGGCATGAACCCAAAACTCAAGACATGATTCAAGAATCTCTACTACCTCAATATAATCCATTTACATCATTCATTTGAGGAGAAGATCTTGTTTCTACACAAAGGCCCAAAAATTCACTTTGTCAGGAAAAAGTCAACTGTGAAGGATCATCATTGACTTTTAAGGTTTTTGGTCAAAAAATGACTTTCAAAGATCAATATCATCAATATATGGATGTCAAAGTCATTTGGCCAAAGAAATTCAAAGAAATTCATCAAGGAGCAAAAAGTCGGGAATTAGGGTTTTTGAAGGCATGGTGAGAACTCAAAATTTCACCTACACAACTCAAAAAACTTCCAACATGAAAGTTGTAGATCTTGCAAAATAAAACAACATCTTACAAGGGAACTTTTTCCAAAAGATCAACCATTTATGAAGTTTTGGAAATTTTGAAGTTTAGGTCATAAACACTTAGAAATTTTTCTAAGTGTTTTAACCTAGTTTTCATCCAACTTTGGGCTCATTTTTCACAAATTTCCCAAATGATTCTGAAGAAGACATAAACTAATGATTTGAAGTAGATGTTTAGGGCTTTCCAAATTGTGTTCAACCTTCTCCAAATTCAATTTGAGCTAGGAGTTATGCTTGTTCAAAGTTGGCCTCATGAAGTAAAATTATAGGTCATGGACACTTTTGGACTTTGCAAATTTTGTGCAAATAACCTCTCTTATGGATGCTACACGACCCATAACACATCTGAAACCATGCCATGCATTCATTTTCACCATGCCATAAGAATTGAAGAAGATTCTAAAAACAAGAACATGTGATTATGTAATGATTACATTTGTGAATTTATGGCAAATTGATGAATCACCCAAGGAATCTTCTCACCAACCAATTAGAGCTCATTTCTGGCTCAGAATTGTCTCCTAAGATCAAACAAAATCGAGGGCTAGGGGATTGATCAAATGGAATCAAAATTCTCATCATTGCATAAGAGATATTTGCAAACTTCCTTCATGGCTAAGAAACCAAATCAACTTCACTAAGGAAGCTCACTCCTCTACAGCTATACTGATCCATTTGCCTATAAATACAGATGCATTCCTCAGTCAAAAACACACCAAAGCAACCATATTCCTTGCTTTCTCTTTCTCTTCTCATGTTCATTGTTTTTCAAAGTTCTTTGGCAAGAAGAATCGATTTCTTCAAACCAGAGCTCATCTTTGAGAAGTGAACATTCTAACATCTCAAGGGAGGTCATTTGAGGTGATCCAAGCACCTGGATCACTTCTGTAAGTGGAGGAACACCATTGTTGCTCTCACTTTGGAGCATTTGCAGTTGGAGGTCCATGGAGTAATTCAGGAGGTTCCGAGCCAAGCCAATCATCCAGGCACACTCCTCAGGTCATAGTGAAGCTAACCAGATGGCTGCAGCTCATCTGTAACTCCAAATTCAACAACCTCCATGTTCACTTGAAGCTGAAATCGAGGGAGGTCCATAGAACAATTCAGGAGGATTCAAGCTCCAATAAGCATCCAGTTAGCATCATTGAGTCTCAGGGAAGCTATTGAGATCATTCATTCAAGCCCAGGTGCTCTCAATCATCCTCACGACCTCCATTTTCAGAGGTAAGTTTCTGAACCTCACCTCTCTAATTTAAGTACTCTTTGTGAAATAGCTCGATTCTATCTTGTTCAGCATCATCAGAGGATTGAAAACCCTCTATCATCATCCATTTATCTTTCAGTATAGTCATTTAATTTGATTTTGAAATTCTAGGGTTCTTCACGATTTCTGGTAAATGTTAGATATAGTTGATATAAATTTATGATAGTTACATATTTAAAATCGTGAGGGAATTTAGAGCAAGTTTGGTCTTTACATCTTTGCAAATGGTTGAGAGATGAGCAAGTTCATAAATTTGAAATTTGAGAGCTTGAGGTTGAAGACGAAGATGGTGATGGCGCGCAATTTTCAAACTCAGGTCTAAGTGTATTTTATTTTGATTGATACCTGTTTCATTAACGACTAAAACGTGATAGCCCAGTGGTAAAGAGTGTTTGTGTGTTGCGCGTGCCCAAGGTCTGGGGTTCGAATCCCCCTCGCCCCAGACCTTTTGATTTTATTTCTTTTTTTCGCTTCTATGCATTTGAGTAATATATGAATTGCAATGGAACCATGCATATGACACCAAGCGCGCGTTGGCTCAGTGGTGTTGTTTTGGGCTGGTAATACAAAGGGCGTGGGTTCAAACCTGGTTGGTGACAAAACCCTATTTTTTACCACTTTTTCCCATTTAATTTCTTCACAACTTTAACCAATTATTTAACCTATCAAATTAATTTATTTTCACTTCATTTTTCACACACTTGTCATTTAATATATCTATTTTGTGAATAATAAAAAAAAATCATAAAAATATTATTTATTTCATATATTTTTATTAGGTTTAAAATAGTATGTTTTAAGTGTTTTTCTTAAATACTTTAAATATATATTCACTTTGTTTTAACCTAATCATTTTGTAAATAAAGTTTATGATAAAACCCTAATTGTTTAGGTCTTAATTAAGTAAAAAATCTTTATTTTTTATCTTAGTTAAGTTGACTTCTGTCAATTCTCAAAACGGTTTTCAACCTCCGAATAAATCAAACGATTAAGGTTTTCAAACAACAAAACCTTGTATCATCCCAAATCATTTTCAAATTGCTTTTACACCAGTACTGTAAAGTACTGGGCCTCTAATAGAGTGTAAGTCCCAAAAACCTTCTCTTCTTAGCTTGTTTTCAAAACTGTATTTTCAAAATCTTCTTTCTGTTTTCAAAACATTCTTCTGGTATTTGAAGGGCATTATTCCCGGTGAAACTCTTCAGATACCTATGTGACCTTTGTCCATCTTCACTTCTTCTGTTTTCAAAAACCATTAATTGTTTATCATATATACATTCAACTGTTATCAACAAAACAACAAAAATACTGTTGAGGCTCTGTACATACTTCTTCAATGGCCTCCACTCCATCCAGGTTAGGCTTTACAAGCTTTCAATTTACAAGTCTTTATTTAAATTACTGTCAAATATAAACTGTACATATATTTGTTTAAAACTACGTTTGAGCATAAACCTTAGGACAGTTAAACTATATATATTATAGGAATATGACCTAGGATTGAGAATGTCTTCCTGGTGAAGGCTCTTTCCTAATTAGAGATCTGTAGTTCAAACCCCCAAGATGAATTATTCCCGGTGAAACATCTTGGCAAAAACCTTAGAATCCAAAAATAATAGGAAACATCCACCCAAAGAGGAATTATTCCCGGTGAAACCTCTTACCCATTTGCTTAGAGCCAAAATAAGTTCAAACTACATAGCTTTCTCTTGTGCTACAACAAGGACCCTCGATTAGCCTCCTCTTGGGCTTTGTACAAGGACCCACAGGCTTCTTAAAAGCATTTCCAGCTTCCTCTTGAGCTTGTATACAAGGACCCATCAAGTTTCTTATAAACATAGGAACAGGTCTTTAGTCACCTTTTAGCCTACCCTGGTGAGTTTCTTCCAATTTAAACCAGACTTTAAACAAGCTAAGTTTGTCTCAATTTTACATTGAGTACACCTTTTGGAATGAGAGACATGGACAGTCTCTGTCACCCTTATCTTCATCAATCCTCCTTAGTAGAGTCTAGGATCCATGTTTTGTTCATCCTCAGCTTTGAGTCAGCCTTCATCTTGGGCTTTAAACAAGAAGTCTCCACTAGATAATTTTTCTGCCAATCCTTTCATCCTTTAATAATTAATGGAGTGCTACCCAAATCTTTCATTTTAACAAAATCCCTGGAAAGGGTTAGCCTCCAAAGTCAATTAATAAAAATGTCAAAAAAAATAAAGATTCATTTCTCTTAGGAGATAATTCCCCAAAAGAGTTAAAACCCCTGGAAAGGGTCAGCCTCCAAAAAACATGATAGAGTCAGTCTTTTACCAAATAATTTCTCCAGCTGAGTCAAAAATCCCCGGAAAGGGTTAGTTTCCAAAGGAAAAACAGTCTTTCAATAAATAAAATCTCTCCAGTAGAGTCAAAACCAACAAAAATAGTTAGCCTCAACCTTGGGCTTCATACAAGGCACCAAATAATAAAACTCCCCTGTCAAGAGTCAGCCTCAACCTTGGGCATTGTACAAGGCAGATAATAGAGTCTCCCCAGTGAGTTCTTCACCATCCAGTAGCCACAACCTTGGGCTTTGTACAAGGCAGATAAACCATATTTTCATGTGTCAAAGATTCCTAATACCTAGGATCTTTTCCCCATAGAGTCATCCATACTCAGTTTAAAAAAGAGTCTGCCACAACCTTGGGCTTTGTACAGGGCAGAAAATAATGTTTTCCTTAGCTAGAGTCAGCCACAACCTTGGGCTTTGTACAAGGCACATAAAATAGAGTCATAGTCTAAAAAAAACCAATTTTCTCACCAGTCAGCCACAACCTTGGGCTTTGTACAAGGCACACAAATAGAGTCTCCCTAAGTAGAGTCAGCCTCAATTCTGGGCTTTGTACAGAACACAAAAATACCCTATAATTAATCCCCAGTGGAGTCATCTCCCAGAGTCAATGAATAATATTAATAATAATTAATCAATCAAAAAGCCTCAAGCTTGGGCCTCATACAAGCCAGCTAAAGTCAAATCTTTTATACAGTAGATAGACATAGCTTAACTCTATAGAGAGATATTTTTACTACTCTACCACATTCAAACAAACAAACATTTCAATTTCAATTTTAATCAAGTCTCCCATTTAGGATTTTGAAAGGCATGAGCTGGCAGTAAAACCCAGACATGTGGTAACTTTCCCTAATTTGGATGAGCATCTTTCTTTCATTTAAGAGGCATTTGACTGGTATACTTGCATATACACAAGTAAGGTCCCCCTCTTGAATGAACTGAATTCAGTTATTCTGTCACTCCTTTAAATGTTTGTGGTAGAATAGTATTAATACCTCTCTGTAAAGATGATTTCATGTCTCTTTACTGTAAACAGAGATTTAATTCCAAGCTTCAACCTTGAGCTTCAAGCAAGGCACCCAAAAATAATTATTTTCCCTAGTTAGTTCCCCGAACTACATTAAGCTCTGACTTCCACTAGGGATATGTAGGCATGAGGTTCACAAGGAATCTCAGCGAGCTAATAAAATACCAAAAATAGTCAGTTTGTCTGTCTGTCTGTCTTTCTTTAATCAATTCAATTCCTTCTCCTAATACAAAGGAGAAACTTTCCCAATCATTAGCAACAAACACAATCACAATGACACACAGAAGGTTCCTGTAGAGTACTACAGATATGTAGGGTGTTTAAACACTTCCCTATGTATAACCGACCCCCCGGACTCCAGAATTTCTAGTCTAGGTGAAATCCCCACACTTAGCAAACTCCTAGGGTTTAGTTGAGATCTTTTTTCCCCTTTCCTACTCGTAGGACAAATAAGAAAGTTCGTGTGATATCGTAGGAAGAACTGAAACAAAATTCCTCCCACCACGGGCGCATTCTCCTTCCAAATTTCGCGTGAAGGGTCTAGCGTGCCGTCCTCCCAAGTGAAACGGGGAGGTAAAGAAAACGACCACCACAGAAAAATGGCGACTCTGCTGGGGATATAAGTGTTAAAAACCTTGGTTTTTCATCCAAACCAATGGTTGACCTGTTGCTGGTCCAGCCCCAATGAGGAATTAGGGATGCCAAATTCCCCCTCAAACAAGAGAGGTCCTGCCTAACCTCTGTGTCATTTCATGTGTTTGTTGCATATATATTTGTTTATTTTGTTTATTCTGTATCGGGAAAGGGCTTGATTCCCCCTTGTGGTGAGAAATCCTATACCCGGATTTGAGTGCAACATAAGATAGGATGGAGGATGTCTTCCCGGTGAAGGCCCTCTAATCTTGGTTTCCAATTCTACTCTTGGGATTTGCCTGGCTGGTTGTGATTATCTGCGCCACTGCATTCCGAGACTGATTTGTACCAGGAGGACCTAGAAACACATTAACCCCACTTAAAGCCTTTTTAGGACGTAGAGCGGTGATTACGGAAGTATTTGTCACGCAGATACTACACTCAGAGAAAACTCTTTTATAGATACCAATCAACGTATCTTTAAGGTTGAGCAAAAACTCTGGGACCCCTAAAACCCGTTCTACAGGTACAAAAATCCTTATCCTTAGTTTACCATTGGGGCGGGGTTTGCGTTTTGACTTCATGACCACTATACCCTTCAACGCCATGTTTGTTTAAAACTCTTGTGTGTGCATTCATGCATTCATGCATCATTCATTAATAACAACTAAAAACAAAAAAAGAGTCTTTTTCGAGTCGTTTTTCAAGGAAACTAAATAACGAACGTTTTGAACTTCATAGAAAGAGAGAAACGGAGAAAGGACTTAAGTATCTATACCATGGATTATGGAAGAAAAAGAGCTAGGAAATACACCTTCAAGATTCCCCAGGTCGAGGAACTGGGTAAGCTCGGAAAACTGGTGGTCAACCCCCAGGCTTTCAAGGAGAAGTATGGAAAACTTCTGCCTTTGCTCAATACCAACATTGTGGATGGAATCCTTCCCACCTTGGTACAGTTTTACGATCCAACGTATCATTGCTTCACCTTTCCAGATTATCAGCTCATGCCTACGTTGGAGGAGTACTCTCGTCTGATTGGAATACCCGTGTACGCGCAAGATCCGTACTCCGGTTTGGAAAAGAATCCTGACGACATTATCATTGCTGCAACTACTCCTTTGAACGTAGTCGACATCAGAACTCATATGGTGAGTAGAGGAGGAATTCAAGGATTGCCCTCCAAATTCCTGTTTGATCAAGCTCGGTACTTCGTCAGCATCCAAGATATGAGCGCTTTTGAGGAAATCTTGGCTTTGCTTATCTACGGATTGTTTTTGTTTCCTAACATTAACGATTTCGTCGACATCAACGCAATTAAGATCTTCTTAATTGGAAATCCGGTTCCAACCTTGCTTGCGGATGCTTATCACTCTGTGCATTCAAGAAACCTGCAGCGAGGAGGATTAATCACATGCTGCGTACCGTTGTTATACGAATGGTTCGTTTCACACCTGTCGAAGTCTAGCACTTTCTGGAATATGAGGGATGGCCTTTACTGGTCACAGAAAATCATGTCTCTCACTCATACAGACATTGATTGGTGTAGTCCTGACAACGACGAAACCAAGATCATCTTCAGTTGCGGAAGTTTTCCCAACGTACCCCTTATTGGAACTAAGGGAGGAATCAGTTACAATCCAGCTTTAGCCCGTCGTCAATACGGCTATCCCATGAAAAATATACCAAGTAACATCCAATTGGAGGGTCTGTTCTTCAAGAACATCGACGATCATGGCAACATGCTGAAGAAGGAAATTGTCCAAGCCTGGCGTCTTGTACACAGCAAAGGGAGAAGATTGTTAGGAAAACATCTTTGCATCTCCCTGGATCCTTACCTTCAATGGGTACGCGTCAGAGCATTCAAGATCAGGATGCCATATCAACATCAAGAACCTATTCCCCTAAGGGAACCAATATACCTTTTCTCCACCGATGTTGAAAAACTGCAAGAGGCATTAAACAAGGTATGCCAAGAAAGGAATGCTTGGAAGAACAAGTATCGAATTGTCAACACGGAAAATGTTGAGATTCAGAACATCCTAAGAAGGAAGGATGAGTTACTTGAAATACTCGATCGACAAGTGACACAATCGTCACTTTCTCATCATATCCTTCCTGCTTCCTGGATCATCGATCAGCTCACGTCAGAGAACGCTCAGCTCAAGAAACAGAAGAAGATGTTAGAACGTGAAGTCGGCTCTTCATCAAAGTTTTAGAGTCCTTTCTCTCAGTTTCTCTGTATTTCCCTTTTTCAAAGTGTGTAAAAACGGCATTTTCGCTTAATTAATAAAAGTTTGATGTTTCATAACGTAATTATGGTGTTTCCTTGAAAAATAATAACTTAATTGCATATCATACATCACTTTAGTTGTACGCACTGACACGAGAATTGTCGCGGATCTAATAGTCACTTTCCTTTCTCCAGAAAGAGAGGAGGAGAAGGAGGTGAACCAAGACTTCCAAGCTGTCTCATCCATACAACACTCGTTCAAGTCGCAAGAAAGGAATGGAAGACTTTGAGCAAGAGAATGAAGAACTCAGAGAAGAGATTAATACTCTCAAGGGTACTGTTGAAAGGCTCAATAGTATGGTAGAAGCCCTGGTAGTTGCGCAGAATCGACCAACGCCAGAAGAACCGCAAAGGACTGTGGTTTCCGAGATTGTTTCTACTCCTATTCCTCAGTATACCATGCCGCCTGATCGACCTTGGGGCATGCCGTATAACTTAATTCCAGAAGGGTACATACCTCCAGCTTCTGAAGCTCCAAAAGTCACCATGGATATGCGTCCACCGGAGGGTTACAAACCTCTGGAAATTGAAGTTCCAAGAGCAACGGCAATGGGTTTCACACAACAGAATGCTGAGATACCGAGATCTGCTGTCATGGCTTCTCCACGACTGATTATGCATACTTTTCCCCCGTAGGGCGGACAAGTATATCATCACGCTCCAAGTGAGGATGCTGCCGTGTATGAAAGATTGGACGAGTTCCAAGAACAGTTTCTGCAAATGCAGAAGGAACTCAAGACTCTCCGAGGACAAGATCTATTTGGAAAGAATGCGGCAGACCTCTGTCTGGTTCCAAATGTTAAGATTCCTCACAAATTCAAAGTACCAGAGTTTGAGAAGTACAAAGGGAATTCATGCCCACAAAGTCATCTCGTAATGTACGCTCGAAGAATGTCAACTCAGACTGATAATCAACAATTGCTCATTCATTATTTTCAAGACAGCCTGACTGGTGCTGCACTCAAATGGTACATGAACTTGGACAGTTCAGAGATTCGTACTTTTCGAGACCTCGGAGAGGCCTTTGTCAAACAGTATAAGTACAACCTGGATATGGCTCCCGACAGAGATCAACTCCGGGCCATGACTCAAAAGGATAGAGAAAGCTTCAAGGAATACGCTCAGAGATGGCGTGAAGTTGCTGCTCAAATTTGTCCACCACTTGAAGAGAAAGAAATGACAAAAATCTATCTCAAAACTTTGAGTCCATTTTACTACGGACGAATGGTTGCAAGTGCACCAAGTGACTTTACCGAGATGGTAAACATGGGTGTACGTTTAGAAGAAGCAGTTCGAGAAGGACGCTTGAACAAAGAACCAGAATCTTTTGTTGGTCCAAAGAAGTATGGAAGTTCTTTCCAGAAGAAAAAAGATCAAGATGTCAGTAATGTCTTGCACAAAATCAAGAAGAAATTCCAACCTCAGGTTGCAACAATAACTCCGGTTGTTAACTCAGCGCCAGCTTATCAACCTCAGGTTTCGCAACAACAAACTCAACAAAGGTCGCAGCAACCTCAGCAGCAGGTTCGACCTCCAAATTACAACAATCGGGCTCCAAGGTATCCTGCCTTTGACCCCATACCAATGCCGTATGCAGAATTGTTTCCAACATTACTGGCAAAAGGACTCATTCAGACAAGGAGTCCTCCAAATCCTACAAACAGTTCCTCACCATGGTATAAGGCTGACCAATCTTGTCCCTATCATCAGGGGGCACTAGGTCACAATATTGAGAACTGTTTCCCTTTCAAGATTGACGTCCAACGATTAGTAAAGAGCGGAATGCTATCCTTCAAAGATACTAATCCAAACGTCCAAGCAAATCCTTTGCCGCAGCATAAAGAAGCTTCAGTAAATCTGATAGATCAACACCCCAACGTCATTCAAATCTACGACATTCGTCAGATAGGGGAAAATCTTGTCAAGATGCACGCTAAACAAGCTGGGTACGGTCATGTACCACCTCACAACTACTTCACATGTGAAATTTGTCCAAAGAGTAATCAAGGATGTGCCGTAGTTCAAGCTGCATTACAAGAACAAATGGACTTAGGATGGATTCAACATATCCGAGTCAGAACTGAACATGACATCAACATGGTTCAAGGATGTCCAGGAGAATACAAAATCTACAAAGTTGAAGATCTTGAAGGATCGGTAGTCAGGTTCCACAAAACTTTAAATGGACTTGCCTACTTTGGAACGGATTTCTATCCTTACAGTAGATGTGAAACCTGTCGAAGAAATTCACGAGGATGTTTGCGTGTTCGCAACGACATTCAGAAGCTGATGGATGACAATACCATTACTGTTCTTGCCAACAGAGAAGATGATGAAGTCTTTACCGTATCTCCTCAAGTTAATCAAGTTGAACCAATGCAAGTTAAGTATGATAGCAGGAAGACAGCAGTTGCGCCACTAGTCATCTACTTACCAGGTCCTGTACCGTATGAGTCCAGCAAGGCTATACCATACAAGTACAACGCTACATTCATTGAAAATGGTAAGGAAATACCATTACCGTCAGTTGTCAACATTGCTGGTGTTAGTCGAGTCACCAAAAGTGGACGAGTCTTCAACAGAACAACAGAAAATGTGGAGAAACCTTCGGAGGAAGTACCACATAGACAAGATAATCATCCGACCAATGCTGTTCAAGCGAAAGAAAATGATGAGATCTTGAAGTTAATCCAGAGGAGTGAATACAACATTGTAGATCAATTACTACATACTCCGTCTAGGATTTCTGTCCTTTCCCTGCTATTGAGTTCTGAAGCTCATAGGGAAGCTCTACAGAAAGTTTTGGAACAAGCTTTTGTAGAACCAAGTGTTACTATAAGCCAATTCAACAACATCATTGCCAACATTTCCGCCGGAACTTAAGTTTCTGTGATGAAGATCTTCTTGAAGAAGGAGTGGACCATAATCTTTCACTTCACATCTCAGTTGGCTGCATAGGTGATACACTCACAGGAGTCCTAATAGACAATGGGTCCTCTCTCAACGTCATGCCTAAATCAACATTATCAAGACTATCTTTCGAAGATTACCCTCTAAGAAAAAGTCATGTCATCGTCAAAGCATTTGATGGATCAAGAAAGTCAGTTTTCGGAGAAGTAGATCTTCCCATAATTATTGGACCTCAGATGTTCAAAATCACTTTCCAAGTTATGGACATTCCAGCACAATATAGTTGTTTGCTAGGTCGCCCATGGATTCATGAGGCTAGGGCAATTACTTCAACACTTCATCAGAAACTGAAGTTCATAAGAAATGACAAATTGGTAACCGTATGTGGAGAACGAGCTCTGATCGTCAGCAACCTGTCATCATTCTCCGACATAGAACCAAAAGAAGTTGTTGGAACTAAATTCCAAGCACTTTCCTTAGACAAAGGAAAGGAGAAAGCAGCGTCTATCTCTTCATACAAGGATGCAATCCAAGTTGTAAAGGATGGCACTACCAGTGGTTGGGGGCACATTAATATTCCTACCAACAACAAGAACAGAACAGGAATTGGATTCTTTCCAACATCATCAAAAGCTATTCCAGGGATTGAGGTAGTTCTCCCTATTCAAGAAACTTTCTGCAGTGGAGGTTTTCTTCAACCTATTCAACAAACAGTCAATACCATCGGTACAGAAAACACCGATGAAGAGGAATGGTTATCCTATCTTAACAAAGCAGGATATGTCTCCCTACCAGAGTCTGATCCACCTTACTGTTATCCGACTAAAGGATCTGAAAGTAAGACTCAACCAAGCAGTGATGAAGTTACTGACAGCTTCATCACCAGAAGTCATGGTTCATCAGAAGAAGTTCCTCCTATCCCCGAAGAGACTTGGGATACATTAGGAGAACCAAGCGGAAAATTCGACTACATGGTAAAATACTCCGCTCCTGAAAGTTCAAGAATCTCTCTTGAAGACATTGTTCCAACTGGATGGAACATTGATTATGAGTACCTCTCTCAGCCAAAAGAGATGTATAACCCTTGCTATTCATCATCAGCATCTGGTGAAGTCATCATTGAGGATTATATCCCCAAGTCACCTTCCGAGGCTACGGATTTAGAGTTCACATATCTAGTCAATGCCATCTTGGGAGAAGAGCAAGACCAAAATACAGAAGAGGACGATCTTGAAAGTGTCTCCGACAACGAGTCTCTCCATTCAGAAGATTGGAAGTTTCCTCAAAAGAAAAACCGACATACTCCACTTGGAAATGGGTATGCTCACACAGCTCAGTCTGCTGAAGTAGAAGAAGATCGTCTGAGTATTGCAAAGACAGTGGTTGGTAAATCAAGACCTACCACAGGCCAGCTTAAGCCTAAGGTTCCAGATTACTTAGTGCACAATGGGGTTCGCCACTACTGGACAGCTGTTGAAGTTTCAACTGTTGTTCGCACTCCTAAGTAGGAACTTTCACCGTTATTTTGTCCTCTCACCACAGCCCAGGGTGGAGAGATGTTTCATAGGGCTTTGCATTTTACTATTTCTTAGGAAAATGTCCCTCTTTGCTTCGCCCAAAGCAATAGAGTTTTGTTTTATAGGGTCTTTGTTTCAAGAAATGACTGTCCATAAATAAAAATGTCATTCTGTTCCTTCGCTTAGTTTTTCCTTTTCTTTTTTTCGGAAATTGGTAATCCTAAAAAACACCCTTAAAAAACATCAAAATATTCCATTAACTGCATACACCGAGTCTTCCCTCGTTGTCTAAATAAAACTTATCACACATATGCAGATTAATCATAAAATACCCCGTTGAAACGTGCGACCGTATGACTTCTCCAAGCTTTGAGTTTCCTGTATTCGAGGCAGAGGAAGAAGAAGACGAAGAAATATCAAAGGAAATTTTACGATTACTTCAACAAAAGGAAGAGGCCATTCAGCCATACAATGAGCCTCTAGAGATCATTAACCTTGGTTCCGATGGAAACAGAAAAGAGGTTAAGATTGGAGCTTCGCTCAGTTCAGAGATCAGCGAGAGTTTGATACAGCTGCTCAAAGAATTCTCAGATGTCTTCGCTTGGTCTTATCAAGATATGCCAGGGTTGGATACCAGTATAGTGGAGCATCACTTGCCATTAAAAGCAGAATGCCCTCCGGTCAAGCAAAAATTAAGAAGAACTCATCCGGAGATGGCCATGAAAATCAAAGAGGAAGTTCAAAAGCAGATCAACGCAGGTTTCCTCGTCACTTCAGAATACCCTCAGTGGTTAGCTAACATTGTTCCCGTTCCTAAGAAAGACGGAAAAGTCCGCATGTGCGTCGACTACAGAGATTTGAACAAAGCTAGCCCTAAGGATGATTTTCCTTTACCACATATTGATATGTTGCTAGACAGTACAGCAAAATCCAAAGTTTTCTCGTTCATGGACGGATTTTCAGGATACAACCAAATCAAAATGGCACCTGAAGACATGGAGAAAACAGCTTTCATCACCCCCTGGGGCACGTTCTGCTATCGTGTTATGCCTTTTGGACTGAAGAACGCAGGGGCAACTTATCAAAGGGCCATGACTACACTTTTCCATGATATGATGCATAAAGAAGTGGAAGTCTATGTGGACGACATGATTGCCAAATCAGAAAATGAAGAAGATCACATACAGAATCTGACAAAGTTATTTCAACGCTTACGGAAGTTTCAGCTTCGCCTGAACCCCAACAAGTGCACCTTTGGTGTTTACTCAGGAAAACTCCTTGGTTTCATTGTCAGCAAACGAGGAATTGAAGTAGATCCAGACAAAGTCAAGGCAATTCAAGAAATGCCTTCGCCCAGAACCGAGAAACAAGTTAGAGGATTTCTTGGACGTCTGAATTACATCTCGAGATTCATATATCTCATGACTGCAACTTGCGCTCCTATTTTCAAACTTCTACGGAAAAATCAAAGTTGCGTCTGGACAGACGATTGTCAGAAAGCGTTCGACAGCATTAAGGAATATCTGCTCGAACCACCCATCTTGTCTCCTCCAGTGGAAGGAAGACCTTTGATAATGTACTTAACCGTCTTAGAAGATTCCATGGGTTGTGTCCTTGGACAGCAAGACGAGACGAAGAGAAAAGAGCATGCCATTTACTACCTGAGCAAGAAATTCACTGACTATGAATCCCGCTACTCCATGCTCGAGAAGACGTGTTGTGCTTTGGCCTGGGCTGCCAAGCGTCTCCGCCAGTACATGATTCGACATACTACTTGTTTGATCTCTCATATGGATCCAATCAAGTACATCTTTGAGAAGCCTGCCTTAACTGGGAGGATTGCCCGCTGGCAGATGTTGTTATCAGAATACGACATTGAGTATCACGCACAGAAAGCCGTGAAGGGAAGCATTCTAGCTGAGCACCTGGCTCACCACCCACTCAATGGTCATGAATCAACCAGTTTCGACTTTCCGGACGAGGACGTCATGTACCTCAAGATGAAAGATTACGACGAGCCACTACCAGACGAAGGACCTGAGATAGGATCCCAGTGGGGCTTAATCTTTGACGGAGCTGTCAACGCTTATGGACGAGGAATTGGGGCAATCATTGTTACACCTCAGGGTACCCATATTCCATTTACTGCCAGATTAACTTTCAAATGCACAAACAATGAGGCCGAATATGAAGCTTGCATCATGGGTCTCGAAGAAGCCATGGATCTAAGAATCAAACACTTGGATGTATATGGAGATTCTGCTTTGGTCATCAATCAAATCAAAGGAGAATGGGAAACACGCCAACCAGGGCTAATCCCTTACAAAGACTACGCGAGAAGATTGTTACCATTCTTCGACAGGGTAGATTTTCATCACATTCCTCGTGAAGAAAACAATTTGGCTGATGCATTAGCCACACTCTCTTCCATGATTAGGATAAATCATTGGAATGACGTTCCTCGGATCAATGTTATGCGCCTGGATAGGCCCGCTCATGTTTTCACAGTAGAAGCAATCATCGACGACAAACCGTGGTATCACGACATCAAGAACTTTCTTCAAAAGCAAGAGTACCCTCTTGGGGCGTCAAAGAAAGATAGAAAGACTTTGAGAAAGTTAGCTTGTAGATTCTTCCTGAATGAAGATGTTCTGTACAAGAGAAACTTCGACATGGTTCTGCTCAGATGCGTTGACAGAAAAGAAGCAGAAGTACTCATGAGAGAAATACATGAAGGTTCCTTTGGTACTCACACCAATGGACATACCATGACAAGGAAAATACTGAGAGCAGGATATTATTGGCTGACAATGGAGTCAGATTGCTACCAGTACGCAAAGAAGTGTCACAAATGCCAGATCTATGCCGATAGAATTCATGTGCCACCATCTCTTCTCAACATACTCTCTTCCCCTTGGCCTTTCTCCATGTGGGGAATCGACATGATTGGAATGATCGAGCCAAAAGCGTCCAACGGACATCGCTTCATCTTGGTAGCCATAGACTATTTCACCAAATGGGTTGAAGCAGCTTCATATGCAAACGTTACAAGACAAGTTGTCGTCAGGTTTATCAAGAATCACATCATCTGTCGCTACGGCATTCCTAGCAAGATAATCACTGACAATGGGTCAAATTTGAATAACAAAATGATGAAGGAGCTTTGTGAAGAATTCAAGATCAAACATCACAACTCATCTCCTTACAGACCAAAGATGAATGGAGCTGTAGAAGCAGCTAACAAAAACATCAAGAAAATCATTCAGAAGATGGTCATCACTTACAAAGATTGGCATGAAATGCTCCCGTATGCTCTTCATGGTTACCGTACATCTGTACGTACTTCGACTGGAGCAACTCCTTTCTCCCTTGTATATGGTATGGAGGCAGTCCTACCTATAGAGGTTGAGATTCCATCAATGAGAGTCTTGATGGAGGCGAAATTAACAGAAGCCGAGTGGTGTCAAAGCAGATTCGATGAATTGAACTTAATCGAAGAAAAACGCATGACCGCTTTATGCCACGGTCAGCTATATCAACAAAGAATAAAGAAAGCTTTCGACAAAAAGGTTCGACCTCGCACAATCAAAGAGGGCGACCTTGTACTCAAAAAGATTCAATCTTTTCTCACAGATTCAAGAGGGAAATGGACTCCCAATTATGACGGCCCCTACGTGGTCAAGAGAGCTTTCTCAGGAGGAGCCTTAATACTCACGACTATGGATGGAGAAGAATTCACCCGTCCTGTGAACGTCGACGCAGTCAAGAAATACTTCGCCTAAATAAACAAAAGAACAGCTCGCTAAGTTGAAAACTCGCAAAGAGCGGCTTAGGCAAAAAAGAGCGTCTCGGTGGATCGAAAACCCGAAAGGGCGGTTCAGGCAAAAATTAGAGACATGAAAATAATAATAATCAATCCCGGTAGACTTAAAACCCGAAAGGGGTAGTTTACGCAAAAGTTAGGGATATATGGCAAGTAACTGTGTTCAGGACAAACTTGATCATTCAAAATCCATAGCGGAGTGTTCATCAGCAGTAGGTCATCTTCTACAAAGCACGAATACAGCGCAACTCGGAGTGGAAGGGAGAGATAACGGTCGTCACGTTTCATCGTAGCCCTTTTCCCGAAAATTACCAATTTCCAACTTTGTAAATACTCCATGGAATCAAGCATTTGGCTGATTACCATTCCATATATAATAATTTGAGCCTTGTGCTTTCCTTTGCAATCTAGTCTTTTTCAGTTTCTTGAAATGCATTTCAAATTTAAACAGTCATTTTCTTGAAACAAGTGTTTTCATAAAATAAAACGAATGTACTTGCAAAAATAAAGGTGAAATTTCTTTCTAAGGTTTACAAACAATAGGAAGAATGCAAACAGTTGCTCCGAGAACGGTTGAGACTCCGGGAACCAAGATTTCCCCATGAGGTCGCTTTGCGAACATCTCCCGATGACGGATCTTTACTTCAATTCATACTACTTACTTCGGACAGCGGACAACTGATAACCAGATATTCCCAACAGAGTTCAAACTACAAGAAGAGGACATCTTCTGATCAACAAGAATTCAAGTCGTATCATAGGATTTTACATCCGCGACAATTCCATTCACATTCACTTTACATTTTATCATTGTCATAATATTCATGCATACACTACATCATAATTGCATAGTCGAATGAGGCTTTGTGAATGCCTAAGTCATTGAGGCATGAACTCAAGTTTCCCCTGCAAGTTCCGGAGAAACTTTTTCCTTCGAGACAACAGTTCATACACAAGGATCTCCCCAAGCAAGTCAACAGATGGTAGTCTCCCTCAAAGAGATAGTTTGTTCACTTTCGGAAATCCTCAGCCGAGAATCTCCTGCAGAGCGACACTCGACAGTCTTCTTCAGATAAGATAGTCTGCTTCGCATTTTGGAATTCCCTACAGGTTTGGTATTTCCCCAGCAAGGTCAAGAGGTGCCACTTCTTGTCAAAGAAAAATTCAGAATCTCCCAGCAGATCGACAAATGGTTCCCCAGCGGAGTCAGCGAATGGTAGTCTTCGTCCAGAAGATAGTTCAGATTCCCCGGCGGAGTCAGTGAATGGTAGTCTTCATCCAGAAGATAGTTCATGATCCCCAGCGGAGTCAACAAATGGTAGTCTTTACCCAAGGAAAGACAGTTTGTCTGATAAATACTCAAGAGATCGACAAATGGCAGTTTCTTCAAACAGTTTGTCTGTTTCTGGGATGTTTAGTTCCCCACAGAGTCGATAAATGGCAGTTTTCCTCTTAGGAAAACAATTTGTTGATTCCCCAGGCACCAGTCGACGAATGGCAGTTTTCACCCCGAAAGCATTTCGTCCGCCTTCAAGCAAAGTCATTAGCCCCTCAAAAGAGCGCGGGCCCATATGACAATCTTTCAAAGATACCAAGTCAAAAGGGAAGATGGTGAAGTTTCTTTATTTACCGTCAAATGGTATCTCATCTCCAAGTGCTGATGAGAAGTTTGATGAGGAAACAAACCTTTGAAGTTTCTTTATTTACCGTCAAATGGTATCTCATCTCCAAGTGCTGATGAGAAGTTTGATGAGGAAACAAACCTTTGAAGTTTCTTTATTACCGTCAAATGGTATCTCATCTCCAAGTGCTGATGAGAAGTTTGATGAGGAAACAAACCTTTGAAGTTTCTTTATTTACCGTCAAATGGTATCTCATCTCCAAGTGCTGATGAGAAGTTTGATGAGGAAACAAACCTTTGGAAATTTTCTCTTTATCTGAGATATTGTCCAAACACAACTAAGACCAGTTTCGAGATATGGACATCCGAAACGAGGGGAGGTTGTTTACCTTTTTCTAAGTATTAACACTTAGTTAAAGAAGATGGATTGCGCATCCTACACTGCCATCCATTCACCAGAATCCACATCAAGTATTTCTACAGGAGTTTATCTCCTCATCCCCGCCGAGTGCGACAACGGGATCAAAAGTCATGCAAAGATTTTATCAATTACAACATCTCAGGAGCGCCCAAAATTCGGGCATTCCTCGATATTTAAGTCTCTTTTACGCCGGAGAGATCGAGATATCAATCTCTCTCCCTCCAGATAAAAGAAACTTAAATAGGGGCATCTGTCATACCCTAATTTTTGACCCCCCCTGAGATGGCATATCTTCAGGATTTTTCATCAGGTCAAGAGAAGTTCCTAGAGCAGTCACTTCTCCATCTGGTATCTAATCGAGGATGCTCAAAGACAAGAAAGCTCAGGCAAAGGATCAGTCAATACAAGGATTAGTCCCTAATACAATCATGGGGCTCAAGAACTTCATTTTTCTCATCTATGATTGATTAGACATCCAGTCATCTGAGTTCAGGTTTACTCAGGTCACCAGACTAGGGTTTTGAGCCTATCAAGGACTGAAATCAGGGATCACATTTGGGAAACCCTAAAAAACCTCAGGGGATCATTCAAAGACATCAATCATCTTCAAATATCTCATATTACAAGATCTACTGGACATCACACTTCAATTCAAAGTCTACAGTCATTATTTTCACATGGTCGACAAATTAGGGTTTTGACCTAATTCACCAAGATAGTTGACTTTTAATCAGGGCATGAACCCAAAACTCAAGACATGATTCAAGAATCTCTACTACCTCAATATAATCCATTTACATCATTCATTTGAGGAGAAGATCTTGTTTCTACACAAAGGCCCAAAAATTCACTTTGTCAGGAAAAAGTCAACTGTGAAGGATCATCATTGACTTTTAAGGTTTTTGGTCAAAAAATGACTTTCAAAGATCAATATCATCAATATATGGATGTCAAAGTCATTTGGCCAAAGAAATTCAAAGAAATTCATCAAGGAGCAAAAAGTCGGGAATTAGGGTTTTTGAAGGCATGGTGAGAACTCAAAATTTCACCTACACAACTCAAAAAACTTCCAACATGAAAGTTGTATATCTTGCAAAATAAAACAACATCTTACAAGGGAACTTTTTCCAAAAGATCAACCATTTATGAAGTTTTGGAAATTTTGAAGTTTAGGTCATAAACACTTAGAAATTTTTCTAAGTGTTTTAACCTAGTTTTCATCCAACTTTGGGCTCATTTTTCACAAATTTCCCAAATGATTCTGAAGAAGACATAAACTAATGATTTGAAGTAGATGTTTAGGGCTTTCCAAATTGTGTTCAACCTTCTCCAAATTCAATTTGAGCTAGGAGTTATGCTTGTTCAAAGTTGGCCTCATGAAGTAAAATTATAGGTCATGGACACTTTTGGACTTTGCAAATTTTGTGCAAATAACCTCTCTTATGGATGCTACACGACCCATAACACATCTGAAACCATGCCATGCATTCATTTTCACCATGCCATAAGAATTGAAGAAGATTCTAAAAACAAGAACATGTGATTATGTAATGATTACATTTGTGAATTTATGGCAAATTGATGAATCACCCAAGGAATCTTCTCACCAACCAATTAGAGCTCATTTCTGGCTCAGAATTGTCTCCTAAGATCAAACAAAATCGAGGGCTAGGGGATTGATCAAATGGAATCAAAATTCTCATCATTGCATAAGAGATATTTGCAAACTTCCTTCATGGCTAAGAAACCAAATCAACTTCACTAAGGAAGCTCACTCCTCTGCAGCTATACTGATCCATTTGCCTATAAATACAGATGCATTCCTCAGTCAAAAACACACCAAAGCAACCATATTCCTTGCTTTCTCTTTCTCTTCTCATGTTCATTGTTTTTCAAAGTTCTTTGGCAAGAAGAATCGATTTCTTCAAACCAGAGCTCATCTTTGAGAAGTGAACATTCTAACATCTCAAGGGAGGTCATTTGAGGTGATCCAAGCACCTGGATCACTTCTGTAAGTGGAGGAACACCATTGTTGCTCTCACTTTGGAGCATTTGCAGTTGGAGGTCCATGGAGTAATTCAGGAGGTTCCGAGCCAAGCCAATCATCCAGGCACACTCCTCAGGTCATAGTGAAGCTAACCAGATGGCTGCAGCTCATCTGTAACTCCAAATTCAACAACCTCCATGTTCACTTGAAGCTGAAATCGAGGGAGGTCCATAGAACAATTCAGGAGGATTCAAGCTCCAATAAGCATCCAGTTAGCATCATTGAGTCTCAGGGAAGCTATTGAGATCATTCATTCAAGCCCAGGTGCTCTCAATCATCCTCACGACCTCCATTTTCAGAGGTAAGTTTCTGAACCTCACCTCTCTAATTTAAGTACTCTTTGTGAAATAGCTCGATTCTATCTTGTTCAGCATCATCAGAGGATTGAAAACCCTCTATCATCATCCATTTATCTTTCAGTATAGTCATTTAATTTGATTTTGAAATTCTAGGGTTCTTCACGATTTCTGGTAAATTAGTTAGATATAGTTGATATAAATTTATGATAGTTACATATTTAAAATCGTGAGGGAATTTAGAGCAAGTTTGGTCTTTACATCTTTGCAAATGGTTGAGAGATGAGCAAGTTCATAAATTTGAAATTTGAGAGCTTGAGGTTGAAGACGAAGATGGTGATGGCGCGCAATTTTCAAACTCAGGTCTAAGTTTATTTTATTTTGATTGATACCTGTTTCATTAACGACTAAAACGTGATAGCCCAGTGGTAAAGAGTGTTTGTGTGTTGCGCGTGCCCAAGGTCTGGGGTTCGAATCCCCCTCGCCCCAGACCTTTTGATTTTATTTCTTTTTTTCGCTTCTATGCATTTGAGTAATATATGAATTGCAATGGAACCATGCATATGACACCAAGCGCGCGTTGGCTCAGTGGTGTTGTTTTGGGCTGGTAATACAAAGGGCGTGGGTTCAAACCTGGTTGGTGACAAAACCCTATTTTTTACCACTTTTTCCCATTTAATTTCTTCACAACTTTAACCAATTATTTAACCTATCAAATTAATTTATTTTCACTTCATTTTTCACACACTTGTCATTTAATATATCTATTTTGTGAATAATAAAAAAAAATCATAAAAATATTATTTATTTCATATATTTTTATTAGGTTTAAAATAGTATGTTTTAAGTGTTTTTCTTAAATACTTTAAATATATATTCACTTTGTTTTAACCTAATCATTTTGTAAATAAAGTTTATGATAAAACCCTAATTGTTTAGGTCTTAATTAAGTAAAAAATCTTTATTTTTTATCTTAGTTAAGTTGACTTCTGTCAATTCTCAAAACGGTTTTCAACCTCCGAATAAATCAAACGATTAAGGTTTTCAAACAACAAAACCTTGTATCATCCCAAATCATTTTCAAATTGCTTTTACACCAGTACTGTAAAGTACTGGGCCTCTAATAGAGTGTAAGTCCCAAAAACCTTCTCTTCTTAGCTTGTTTTCAAAACTGTATTTTCAAAATCTTCTTTCTGTTTTCAAAACATTCTTCTGGTATTTGAAGGGCATTATTCCCGATGAAACTCTTCAGATACCTATGTGACCTTTGTCCATCTTCACTTCTTCTGTTTTCAAAAACCATTAATTGTTTATCATATATACATTCAACTGTTATCAACAAAACAACAAAAATACTGTTGAGGCTCTGTACATACTTCTTCATTGGCCTCCACTCCATCCAGGTTAGGCTTTACAAGCTTTCAATTTACAAGTCTTTATTTAAATTACTGTCAAATATAAACTGTACATATATTTGTTTAAAACTACGTTTGAGCATAAACCTTAGGACAGTTAAACTATATATATATATTATAGGAATATGACCTAGGATTGAGAATGTCTTCCCGGTGAAGGCTCTTTCCTAATTAGAGATCTGTAGTTCAAACCCCCAAGATGAATTATTCCCGGTGAAACATCTTGGCAAAAACCTTAGAAT
Organism: Vicia villosa; assembly: GCF_029867415.1. NCBI lineage: Eukaryota > Viridiplantae > Streptophyta > Magnoliopsida > Fabales > Fabaceae > Vicia > Vicia villosa. The sequence goes on from NC_081183.1 coordinate 85,358,252, forward strand.
CCAAAAATAATAGGAAACATCCACCCAAAGAGGAATTATTCCCGGTGAAACCTCTTACCCATTTGCTTAGAGCCAAAATAAGTTCAAACTACATAGCTTTCTCTTGTGCTACAACAAGGACCCTCGATTAGCCTCCTCTTGGGCTTTGTACAAGGACCCACAGGCTTCTTAAAAGCATTTCCAGCTTCCTCTTGAGCTTGTATACAAGGACCCATCAGGTTTCTTATAAACATAGGAACAGGTCTTTAGTCACCTTTTAGCCTACCCTGGTGAGTTTCTTCCAATTTAAACCAGACTTTAAACAAGCTAAGTTTGTCTCAATTTTACATTGAGTACACCTTTTGGAATGAGAGACATGGACAGTCTCTGTCACCCTTATCTTCATCAATCCTCCTTAGTAGAGTCTAGGATCCATGTTTTGGTCATCCTCAGCTTTGAGTCAGCCTTCATCTTGGGCTTTAAACAAGAAGTCTCCACTAGATAATTTTTCTGCCAATCCTTTCATCCTTTAATAATTAATGGAGTGCTACCCAAATCTTTCATTTTAACAAAATCCCTGGAAAGGGTTAGCCTCCAACACATTCTATCATTTCAATAAAAAAAAACCCTGGAAAGGGTTAGCCTCCAATGTCAATTAATAAAAATGTCAAAAAAAATAAAGATTCATTTCTCTTAGGAGATAATTCCCCAAAAGAGTCAAAACCCCTGGAAAGGGTCAGCCTCCAAAAAACATGATAGAGTCAGTCTTTTACCAAATAATTTCTCCAGCTGAGTCAAAAATCCCTGGAAAGGGTTAGTTTCCAAAGGAAAAACAGTCTTTCAATAAATAAAATCTCTCCAGTAGAGTCAAAACCAACAAAAATAGTTAGCCTCAACCTTGGGCTTCATACAAGGCACCAAATAATAAAACTCCCCTGTCAAGAGTCAGCCTCAACCTTGGGCATTGTACAAGGCAGATAATAGAGTCTCCCCAGTGAGTTCTTCACCATCCAGTAGCCACAACCTTGGGCTTTGTACAAGGCAGATAAACCATATTTTCATGTGTCAAAGATTCCTAATACCTAGGATCTTTTCCCCATAGAGTCATCCATACTCAGTTTAAAAAAGAGTCCGCCACAACCTTGGGCTTTGTACAGGGCAGAAAATAATGTTTTCCTTAGCTAGAGTCAGCCACAACCTTGGGCTTTGTACAAGGCACATAAAATAGAGTCATAGTCTAAAAAAACCCAATTTTCTCAGCAGTCAGCCACAACCTTGGACTTTGTACAAGGCACACAAATAGAGTCTCCCTAAGTAGAGTCAGCCTCAATTCTGGGCTTTGTACAGAACACAAAAATACCCTATAATTAATCCCCAGTGGAGTCATCTCCCAAAGTCAATGAATAATATTAATAATAATTAATCAATCAAAAAGCCTCAAGCTTGGGCCTCATACAAGCCAGCTAAAGTCAAATCTTTTATACAGTAGATAGACATAGCTTATCTCTATAGAGAGATATTTTTACTACTCTACCACATTCAAACAAACAAACATTTCAATTTCAATTTTAATCAAGTCTCCCATTTAGGATTTTGAAAGGCATGAGCTGGCAGTAAAACCCAGACATGTGGTAACTTTCCCTAATTTGGATGAGCATCTTTCTTTCATTTAAGAGGCATTTGACTGGTATACTTGCATATACACAAGTAAGGTCCCCCTCTTGAATGAGCTGAATTCAGTTATTCTGTCACTCCTTTAAATGTTTGTGGTAGAATAGTATTAATACCTCTCTGTAAAGATGATTTCATGTCTCTTTACTGTAAACAGAGATTTAATTCCAAGCTTCAACCTTGAGCTTCAAGCAAGGCACCCAAAAATAATTAATTTCCCTAGTTAGTTCCCCGAACTACATTAAGCTCTGACTTCCACCAGGGATATGTAGGCATGAGGTTCACAAGGAATCTCAGCGAGCTAATAAAATACCAAAAATAGTCAGTTTGTCTGTCTGTCTGTCTTTCTTTAATCAATTCAATTCCTTCTCCTAATACAAAGGAGAAACTTTCCCAATCATTAGCAACAAACACAATCACAATGACACAGAGAAGGTTCCTGTAGAGTACTACAGATATGTAGGGTGTTTAAACACTTCCCTATGTATAACCGACCCCCCGGACTCCAGAATTTCTAGTCTAGGTGAAATCCCCACACTTAGCAAACTCCTAGGGTTTAGTTGAGATCTTTTTTCCCCTTTCCTACTCGTAGGACAAATAAGAAAGTTCGTGTGATATCGTAGGAAGAACTGAAACAAAATTCCTCCCACCACGGGCGCATTCTCCTTCCAAATTTCGCGTGAAGGGTCTAGCGTGCCGTCCTCCCAAGTGAAACGGGGAGGTAAAGAAAACGACCACCACACCCGGTTTGGCCACAAATGTTGCCAAAGCCAAAAGAAGTGTCTTCTCCACCTGTATTTTTGTTTTTTTGTTGCTGTTGTTGTTTAACTCTATGGTTCTTCAAGGCTGCAGAGTCTCAACTTTCTTCGCAAGTTCTCAAACTGTGTAGCATCAAGAGCTTTTGTGAAGATGTCAGCTAGATGAAGTTCAGTGTTTATGTGCTCTAGGCAAATTACCTTGTCTTCGACAAGCTCTCTGATAAAATGGTGTCTGATATCAATATGTTTGGTTCTGCTATGCTGAATTGGATTTTTGGATATATTGATAGCACTGAGATTGTCACAATATAAAGTCATGACATCCTGAGGAACATTGTACTCAGTCTGCATTTGTTTCATCCAGACCAATTGTGAACAACTGCTACCAACTGCTATGTACTCTACTTCAGCAGTAGATAATGAGACATAATTTTGTTTCTTGCTGAACCACGATATAAGGTTGCTACCTAGAAAGAAACATCCTCCAGATGTGCTTTTTCTGTCATCAGCACTTCCAGCCCAGTCAACATCACAGTATCCAGTCAAGACAGGGTTACTTCCGTTGGTGTATAGTATGCCATAGTCTGAAGTCCCATTTACATATTTAATAATTCTCTTTACTTGATTTAAGTGACTTGCCTTCGGCTCTGCTTGATATCTGGCACACACTCCAACTGCAAATGTAATATCTGGTCTACTGGCTGTCAGATATAACAAGCTACCAATCATGCTTCTGTACAGACTCTGGTCAACACTTATGCCTCCTTCATCTTTACATAGTTTTTGATGAGTTGGTGCAGGAGTAATTTTGTGACTTGCATTGTCCATACCAAATTTCTTTACTATATTCTGGGCATATTTGCTTTGAGACATGAATGTGGAGTCTTCCATTTGCTTGATTTGAAGACCAAGAAAGTAAGTCAGTTCCCCAACCATCCTCATTTCAAATGCAGTCTGCATTTGACCAACAAAGTGTTTTACCATTGTATCTGACATTCCTCCAAACACTATGTCATCCACATATATCTGAGCAATCATGATTCTACCATCTGTGTTTTTGACAAAGAGGTTTTTGTCTATTCCACCTTTCTTATATCCATTTGTGGTCATAAACTTAGTTAATCTCTCATACCAAGCTCTTGGAGCTTGTTTCAACCCATAGAGAGCTTTTCTCAGTTTGTATACATGATCAGGCAAGTTTGGATCAGAAAACCCTTTAGGTTGTTCTACATAAACTTCTTCGTTCATATATCCATTTAGAAATGCACTTTTTACATCCATCTGATAAAGTTTGAACTTTAGAATGCAAGCTACTCCTAGTAGAAGTCTGATTGACTCAAGTCTTGCCACAGGAGCAAAAGTCTCATCAAAGTCTACTCCCTCAACTTGAGTGTATCCTTGAGCCACTAACCTGGCCTTGTTTCTTGTTATGACTCCTTGTTCATCCGTTTTGTTCTTGTATATCCATTTGGTACCTATGATATTTGTCCCTTCTGGTCTAGGTACCAGTTCCCACACTTCGTTTCTTTTGAACTGTGCAAGTTCCTCTTGCATGGCATTGATCCAAAACTCATCTGTCAGGGCTTCCTTTACACTTTTTGGTTCAACTTTGGACACAATGTAGGAATTATCTATAATTCCTTTTGACCTGGTCATTATTCCACTGTTGAGATCTCCTATGATCAGTTCCTTGGGGTGATCTTTCTGAATTCTAATAGATGGATCTTTGCTGATTAGCTCAGGTTCTGGTTCTGACGGAGTTTCATTGCCTACTTCAAGTTAGTTTGTTTGTTCAGCCTAAATTTCAATGAATGTCTCAACATTCTCTGTGACATCGAATTCTCCATGTTGATCATCAATGACCACATTGATGGATTCCATCATCACTTGTGTTCTGATGTTGAACACTCTATAAGCCCTGCTGTTTGTTGAATATCCCAAGAATATGCCTTCATCACTTTTGGAGTCCATTTTTCTTCTTTGGTCTCGATCTGTTAGGATATAGAACTTGCTTCCAAAAACATGAAAGTACTTGACACTTTGTTTCTTTCCTCTCCAGAGTTCATACAGAGTTGAGGAGTTCCTTTTCTCAACGTAACTGTGATATGGACATAGCAGGTTGTGTTCATAGCCTCAGCCCAAAAATACATGGGAAGTTTCTTAGCATGAATCATTGCTCTGGCTGATTCTTGTATAGTCTTGTTTTTCCTTTCTACTACTCCGTTTTGTTGGGGTGTAATAGGGGAGGAGAACTCATGACTAATTCCTTCAGTTGAGCAGAATTCAGCAAATCTAGCATTCTCAAATTCTTTTCCATGATCACTTCTGATTCTGATGACAGTGCTTTCTTTTTCTCTTTGTAGTCTAGTGCAGAGCTCTTTAAAGACATCAAATACGTCGGATTTTTCTCTAATAAAGCTTATCCATGTGTATCTGGAAAAATCATCAACTACTACATAAGCATACCTTTTTCCTCCAAGACTTTCCACTTGCATTCGTCCCATTAGATCCATATGCAATAGTTCTAGAGTTTTAGAATTGGTGAGTTGACTGACCCTTGGGTGAGAGGTCCTAGTTTGCATTCCAACCTGACATTCTCCATAGACTTTGCCTTCATCAATCTATAGCTTAGGTATTCCTCTCACAGCTTCTTTGTTTATGATCTTTTTCATTCCTCTCAAATGCAGATGTCCCAGTTTTTGATGCCAGAGTCTAACTTCTTTTTCCTCTTTTGCCATGGAACAAATTGATGAATGACTTGCTATTTTGGGTTCCCATAAGTAGCAGTTGTCTTTGGATATTACTCCCTTCATGACCTCTACATATTCTTCATTAGTGACCACACATTCATCTTTGGTAAATCTGACTTTTAGGCCTTGGTCACATAGCATACTGATGCTGATCAAGTTTGCAGCTAGACCTTTGACTAGTAGAAAACTGTCTAGTTGAGGTGCCCCTGCATGCTCTAGTTTTCTTACCCCTTTAATCTCTCCCCTGGCTCTATCACCAAAGGTTACATAGCTGGTGGAATGTGGCTTGATTTCTTCTCACAAGTTTTTCATTCCTATCATGTGTTTTGAACATCCACTGTTAAAGTACCAGTCTCCTTTGGTTGACACCCTCAAGGAAGTATGAGCAATTAAAGCAGAACATTTAGCAACCCATCGTTGTTTCGCGAGAATGTAGTGCTGGTTGAGATTGCTTGTATATTTTTGCCACGGGTACCCAATCAGTTCATAGCAAAATCATTTCAGGTGACCAAATCTCCCACAGTAGTGGCACCTCCATTCCTGAAATTTCCCTTTTGTTTGGTTCCAATTCCTCCTTTCATGATGTCGTGACATCGATGCTGACATCTGGTTAACAGGAAGTGTTTCTGGTTCTAACTCTTTTGACCCTAGATTAGATTCATTTCTAAATCCTAATCCAGACCGATTTCCTCCTATTTGACCAATTTCAAGAATCTTTTTAAGGGAGTTAGTTCCATTGTTCAGCATTATAATTGATCGTGACATCAGATCTAGTTTGTAGTTGAAGATGCTGATTTCACCATTGAGATGTGCTTTGGTTGCTAGGAGTTCTCTTTTCTCGACTTCCAGTTCTTCTATAACTTTCTTTTGTTTCTCCTTTATCCTCCATATTTCAGCACTCTTGATCCGTATATCGTTGTACGAGATGGCCAGTTCTTCAAAGGTATGGACCTTTTTGTTGTTTTTGAGATTAAGTGTACACACACTTGTTAGAGCAGCACATTCCTCTTCACTATCACTATTTGAATTTTCATCAGATCGAGTGGCAGACATACCTTTTCTTTTCTCTTTGAGGTAGGTGGGACATTCAGCATGAATGTGTCCATATCCTTCAAACGCGTGACATTGAATTTCTTTTTCTAGAGCTACCTTTTCTTCAACTGAGGTTCTTCTGTTAGGAGCATATGTTTTGGTAATGTCACTGGTAGTGTTCTTGACATTGGACTTCTGACCAACCCTTTTGATAAATCTGTTGAATTATTTTCCAAGCATGTCTATGGCTTTTGATATATCGTCATTATTTCCATCCTTATCATCTGTGTTGGTGATAAACGCTATGCTTTTGTTCTTCTCTCCAACAGGCTTACAGATGCTCAACTCAAAGGTTTGTAGAGACCTAATGAGTTCGTCCAGCTTCATTTTGCTGATGTCCTGGGCTTCCTCTATGGCAGTTACCTTCATATCAAACCGCTTGGGCAGTGATCTGAGGACCTTCCTTACCAATTTTTCTTCAGTCATTTTTTCTCCTAAGGCACTTGAGTTGTTTGATATCTCAAGAATATTCATGTAAAATTCATAAATGGTTTCATCCTCTTTCATCTTGAGATTTTCAAACTTAGTGGTAAGTATTTGAAGTCTTGACATCTTTACCTTGGATGTACCTTCATGTGCTGTTTTGAGAATATCCCAAGCTTCTTTAGCCAGCTCACATTGTTGCAAAAGTATGGAGATGTTCTTGTCGATACCATTGAATATTGCACTTAAGGCCTTGGAATTGCCCAACGCTAATTCTTCTTCCGATTTGCTCCATTGAGTTTCAGGAATTAGAACAGTGGTTCCATCTTCCAGAATTTTCTCAGGATGTTTCCATCCAGTTTCAACAGCTCTCCAGGCCTTGTTGTCCACTGATTTAATGACTGCTACCATACGAGGTTTCTAGTAGTCATAGTTAGAGCCATCCAGGATAGGTGGTCTGTTTCTAAACACTAACAGTTCCTTCTCCATAGTACCAGAATTTTATTATCCCTAGATCTCACCAAGATGTAAACAGGAAGGGTGTCTGCTCTGATGCCGATTGAAAATTCTAGTAATACACGCTCGACGTCAAACTGGATGTTATGACATCCACAATTATGCAGCACAAACAATAATAACAAACAGCATAAAACAATAAAGAACACACAGAATTATTTACCCATTTCGGTTCAAACAACCTACTCTGGGGGCTACCAAGCCAGGGATGAAGTCCATTATTAGCAGTATCAATTAAGAGCTAAACTCCAAGTTTACAACTCCTCACTTAATCACTACCCAATGATCCTTCTACCTAGGTTCTACCTAGATATGGAATATCTCCATTCCACTCCCCCTCAATCACAGCAGTGACAACACATACACAATAAACAATTACAGATAGAAGACACACTTTAAAAACACACCTTGATCTGCTTAAAAGATTTAATCAAGAGACACACACTCGTGCTTAAAAGCTTAGAGTGACACAACTAAAACACAAACTAATTCCAACGCAATCATCAAAGATAAAAGCGTGGATCACAAGAGACAGTTACAGAACAACCTTTCTTCACAATACACAATCTCCTGTCTGCATTCCAAATTAGGATTGAAGTTCCTTTTATATGCAGTCTTGGGCCTTGGGCTTTTTTAGAAACACATTAGGGTTAACAAAGTTAACCTAATTCACACGCCAACTGTCTGTTACACAATATGCTGTCAGTAGGATCTTCTGAACGAAATTTGCAGCACTCAATAAAAAGTTTCCTAAACAGATAAAAGTGATAAATTAGGAAACATAATTAATAAAAACTAACAGCTCCTGCTGTCACACATGGATGTCATGACGTCGATCATGACATTCATTACAAAACCTGTATTAGCTCCACACATATATGCAACCTGCATATACACAATCAATCAGGTATGTTTTGCCAATAATGTAGCCAACATGCAAAACACCTTCAGTTACAGATGAAGATGCAGCGTTGATGTTGTTATTCGTTGTTTATGGAATTGTAATGAAGATTGAAGCGAAGACGGTGTTGATTACAGGTTGAATGGAGATTTGCATTACTATGTGAATCAAGTTTCGATGATAATTTGCAGATTCCTTGCAGTGTTGGTGATGAAGGTCTTTATGGTTGAAGGTGATTTATCTGTGAATTGGTGAATTGTGATTGAGAGTAGATTCTCTGATGAAGATTATGGTGAACGTTTTTCTTTGAGAGAAAGATGGAAGAAGGTTGTCGATAAATGAAGAGATGATTGAAGAAGGTGAATGAAGATGGCTGGTGATTGATAAGCAACCATGAGGATTCAAGAGTTTTTTTTCTGTTTTTGGTGATGATTTGAGGATTTGGTGGAGAAGTTATGAAGATAGTGTGATTTTGCAAGGATGAATGAAGGTGGATGATGAAGATTGAAGAGCAAATGAATCGTGAGTTTAGCGAGAGGTAACGTTTGTTACATTTCTGTTACTGATATTTTTTCTTCTTAATTTCTATTCTAATTTCTCTTATCAATTTTCTTTTGATCTCCTTCCTCTTTGTTGTTGTGAACCTTTTCTTTTCAAATTTTGTTAGCTTAGTGAACTTGTTTTCTGCACTGCTCTTTTGTAACAGGTGGCTCTCGTGATTTCTTTGGATATCGTTTTTCTTGACCTAAGTCGGTTCGTGATTGTGGATATGCAGCAAGTTTCTTACCGCTTGGCGAAGGCTGTACGTTTTTGTGCAAAGTGCATGGTATTAGAGAATTGGTTCGGTTCGGTTCGTGTTGTTAGCTTTTGGTTATGATATGGATCGTGTAATGAATGGAGATATTTGAATATTTGTGTACTTCTTTTATAACTTGCAATTGCAGGACCTTTGAGAGATGATGAGAAATGTTTGAAATTGAACGATGTTGACATGAATGATATTGTCTTTGTTTTTCAAATAAAAAAGCTACAAACGAATGAATTCAATGTATGCCTTCGACTTTTGCAACTTGAACTCCAAGTAATCCTTATGAATGATCCTTCCACTGATTTTTGACATTACAAACCAAATTGTGTTTAAGGACCTTTCCCTAATCAAATAATCTTGAACACTAACTTGATTTTATGGAATCCTTTGAATCAACTTCAAAACCCAAATCATCTTACATTCTTAATGAACCCTTAACTTCAATCACTAATCCAAGTCAATTCATATTATATTACATAAGAAAATGAAATGGTTAACATCCCTTGAATAAAATGGATCCACAATCTCATCTCTTATGCCATGATTTACATTGCACCTAAATCCAACATAACATGCCCTAAGGAATCCTCGAAGAAGATAAGAGTTGAGGCACATATGATCATTTCAACATTAAATCCAATGAATATCAGTTGAATTAATGATTGCAGCCACCATGTATAAGAAAATCTTTATTATTTTTCTTAATTTTTAAGCGACGAAATAAACGTCCTTCCATAACCTATAGCTCAAATAAGATGGAAAATTTTGGGGTGCAACAACTATAATCGAACCGATTACAATCGCACGGGCTAACTGTTGGTAACTAACATTGCACAGACAACCCCGTGACTAACAACTTGCACATGAAACTCCTGTGACTAACACTTGCACAAGTACCCCCTGTTACTAACAACCTCTAAGACTCTCTAGCCCTAGACTTCTTGAGACAGCAGACCTTCACTCGATCTCTCAAGGAACAATTAAATAACCTTTGATCACAAGTTTATTTAAAATATAAGTGCTTCTACACAAGCAGGATGTGAACCCTCTTTTTCAAATCTAAGACTAAAAGAAAAATGAAGCTATTAACAATCTATACAGAGTGAGTGTTTTCGTTGAAGTTCCTTAGCTTCTTCTTTGAGTCTTCAAACCCTTTTATAGCCAATAGAGAAATATAACCATTGGAGGGAAAATTCTGCATTGTGCAGAATGTTGGCGGCTTGCTTGTAGTGGTAGACAAGATAGTACGCAACATCCGTCCTTTTTCTTAGAGTGGAGCGAAACATTGGTCTGTACCTTGTACTTCCGTACTACAATGTAACGTTAACTTTTTCTTCTTGAACTTTAGAGGCTCTCAGCATGAGTTGGAAGAAAAAGAATTAACATTAAATTATTTAGAGCTTCAAGTCTTCGGAGTCTTCAGAACCGCGTCTTCAGAGTCTTCAGCACTTGGTCTTTAAAATCCTTTTGTCTTCAAAAACTTGAGTCTTCAGAGCTTCAAGTCTTTAGAACCACGTCTTCAGAGTCTTTCAGCACTTGGTCTTCAGAACTGGTTTCTTCAGAACATCTATCAGAGTGATGACTTCAGATGTTTCTGCTTCTGAAGTTGTTATTGTTCATCAGAACTTTATAGTGCGGAAACATAACCTGATGGCTTCTGATATTTTGGCCACACCTTCTCATCAAAATCAAACCTATTTGTTAAGTACTCAATAATAACAAACATTAGCATAACAATAACAAAATTTTTCATACATATTGTTATCATCAAAACTCAGAGACGTATTGTAGAACCAAATCTTGTTTTAACAGTGGTAACTACTCACTCTTGAATTCGATCATGTAGGTATGATCTGGAATAATCATTAATGTCTACGTCTCTCTTAGGGAGAGCCTCATTCCATGTAAAAATATGCACCTTGGGTAATGCCTCATGGGGTTGACTTCCAACGAAGGACGTATGCCACCCTATTTTGAGGACCTCACAATTATATCACTATAGTCATGGCAAGATAAGGAGTAAAAAATTTCAATTCCTACCTATTTTTTCAAAACATATGCCCGATTGGGTAGACAAACATTTATAGGTTTAATTTTATAGTAAGAATTAAAATGATGTAAAGAAGAACAAATATGGTTATTCGCTTCTGAATCTATGATCCAAAAGATGGAATTAGTCTGATGAGAACATGCTATTCTAGACACATAAGATATACTTGAAGTCTCATTTGTTTTATAATCAATATGAATAAAAATAGGGTTTCAGTTAGGTATAGCGTTTGAAGGTTGGGATTGAGGCATTAAATTTGTATGTTGAAGTAAACTAATCAATTGAGAATATTGCTTCAAGTACTACTAGCTTGGACATTTGTTGAGTCTTCTTCTCTAACATTAGGTTAAACTTGTGCCTCGCCATCCTTAAAATTGTAAGAGTTGGATGAAACTTGCTTCTTGCCAAAATGTGGAGGAAAACCATGTTTTCTATAACAAAATTATAGAGTGTGGCCATATCTATTACAATGAGTGCAAACTCTAACATCCTTCTTAGAACCAGTAGACATGTGATTCTTGCCACAATCTGGAAATTTTCTTGCATCATAAGCATTAATTAGAGTTTATTATTCATGTTAAGAACTATTATGAGGTTTAGGTAGTAAATCAATGGTTTTGCTTTCTTCTTGTACCACCATTGAATAAATTTTGATGATTGAAGGTTGAGGTTCCATTAAAAGTACTCGAGTCTTAGTAACAAAAAAGTTATCATTTAAATTTGTTAAAATTTGAATAATTTGATCTTATATGCAAAAATATTTTGCATAACGCACTGCTTCACATTTGCATTGGTCAATACATGTACAGACTTACATTGGTCTATGTGAATTCAGTTCATCCTATAACCCGTGCATCTTAGTGAAGTAATCATTAACTAATTTTGTACCTTGTTTGAGATTATTAATCTCAACTCGAATATTATAAGCTTTAGAAAAAATTTCTTTGAGATCAATCCATACATCCAATTCATTTTATCGAAAGACAATTTTTTGAGCAATTGGTTCAGTGGGTGAGTTGAGAACCTACAAGAGAACAAAATAGTTGCAACATTCTTTGCAGCTCCATTGACACTACTATGAAATACATAGCTTACCACAGTTAGGAGAAAGCTTCTAATACGGATAATGATCCCTCTTTACCACCACGCGCTACAAGTTGTTGTAAAAACACAATAGCACGTAACATACCACTAGTGTTGAATTAAGAAACTGTAGTAAAAGATGAGGTCAGAGGTTTGATACCAGTTGTCATACCCCAAACTTTTCCCTCCTATATTCAATCAAAGCCTCCTCTATTCATCTTCAATGACTCTAGGTTCGAAGGACCATCCAAATCACTTTCTCCTAATCGAGGGTCTCAAAACTAGGGTTTGCACTTTATCAAGGGATTTTGAATTTCTAAGGCCTCAAATGGATCTCAAGATGTCTCATATGTCTCAAAGTATCTCCATGTCAAAATGCAAGCTTATATTCCGAGGATTGCTCATTCAATGGCTCAGATGATCAATAACCGACTAGGTTGACCTAAAAGTCAACTATAGTCAAAGTACAGTAAAACTTCAAGATTTTTGGTCAACATCAAGTATGTGAAGTTATATCCATCATTTGATCAAAGGTTGACCATGATCCATCAATAGAAACTCAGAAATGAACAAATGCAAAAGGTTCAAATTAGGGTTTCTTTAGGAGAAAGTCAATGCAACTTTGACGGGTCATAACTTTCACATGGAGCATCAAAAACTTCTCACTCAAAGCCTATTCTCAAGGAAATTTCATATTCTACAACTTTGATGTTGGGACCAAGATCAATAAATGCACCATTTGGGAGATATGGACAAAAACACTACAGGTCCTTTTAAAAGTCAACCAAAAGTCATCTTTTTCAAATGGAGCATACATGAACATGGAAGATCAAATTGAGATGAAACCAAAAGCATCATTTAGAGGACACTCTAAGATTTCTAAATTGACCAAGAACATCTCCATAGGGTTAAAGTTGAGAGATATACGCATGGCACAAGTTGGCCAAATTTCAAAGAAGATATGAAATCTTAAGTGAAGAATTTTGGGATTTCTTGGTTAATAAGCCTAAGATTCTCATTCCAAACATGTCTATGATTCATAATAGGACCTCTAAATCCATCCCCATATTTTTATCATTTTTATTTATATTTATTTGAATTTTAGTCAATTAAAATGCAAATAAATTAAATAAAAATATAAAATAGATGGATGTAATTTATGGCTTTGGTTTTGGATCAGATTTGAAGCCCAATTAATACTATGAAGGACAAAAAACGTGTAAAGTTAGGGTGTGAAGAAAAACTCTTAAAATAGGAACTTGTATGATATATTTTCAAGAGTTTAAGTTACCAAAACGAAAGATACCCAAGCCCACATATTAACCCTAATGTGACCACTATAAGTAGAAGAATATATTCAGAATAAAGGGGTTGGCTGGAGGGACACGAAAAAGAGAGAAGGAGGCAAGCACAATAGGGTTTCCCACATATGAAATTTTAGAGTTTGAGGGCAAGATTGAGAATCGGTTCTGCAGGTGGTTTAAGGTGAAGAGAAGCATCCGAACATCATCCTGGAATTCCCAGAAGGAGATCCAAGCGTTCACTCGAAGGAAAAGCACAATAGAACCACACGGTTCGCCCTTGCCAAAGGTAAGTGATCTTAAACTTCGAATCACTTAATTCGCACGTTGCAAATCTATTTTTTGCGCAGGGTCACGTTCATGGAGGTGTATGAGGTAGTCTGGAGGCGTCACATGCGAGTTTAAGCTCCTGAACCGCTACTTGCCATTGTTAGGGCAAAGAGCACTTTCGTTTTTGTATGCATAATTCCGGGTAGTTTCAGCCGAAAATAACACCACCATTGAGTTCGTAGCGTCATATCTTCTATTTCGTTCATGGCTATTTTTGTGAGTTTTGATTTGTAAGTTATTTAGCCACGATAACGTTGTAGCAAAGTTGCAGCAATTTCCTAGCAAATCTGGGTTGTTAATTGGAGAAGATGAAGACCAGCAAGGAGGATCCCCAAGAAACACATGGAGAAGCGTGACTGGGCCGTCAACAAGTCAATCGTCTCCTCCCTCTCTCATTCGTCAGTCACAACGCGCGTGGGCCCCAGCGCCAGATTTGTTGGCTTTTCCATTTATCCATAATGCTTTATATTTATTTTATTTAAGGTATCTTGATAACGACTAGCGATTCTGGTTCGGATGGCAAGTGAGAAAGACTTTGAGTTGGAGAAAGGGGGTTCGAACCCCTGCTGGTACCAATTTAATTTTTTACAAAGGTTTTTTTTCAGATCCAGCGTGGCATGCCCTTCGCTGCCCCACAGTGCACCATCTGATCTCCTATAATTTCAATCTAACGCCCCAAGAATTGTGGATCCACCATGCACCTTCAAAGAACAATAACACAGGATTTCTTTCCCAGGTTTTTCTATATAATTTTATTATTTTGTTTATAATTCTATTATTTTGTTTAGATTAAATATTAATAAATTATGTTTAGTTTAATCAATTAGTAAAATTAGGATTAGGTTTAGGATTACAATATTTTTCGATTACTCCGATTATTTCGATTCCTCGATTTAATTATTTTTATCAGTTTTAATTAAAAATCAAAAAGAACCCTATAAAGGTTAAAGGTATTAGGGTTTACCCCATCCCATTTGGCCAAAGTATCAAAATATTAGGATTTGAGTTATTATTCGTTTCGACTAAATTTATTGGTCGCGATGATTAATAATCGGTTAATTTAATTAATTAAATCCTATAAATTAAAATAATATTTATTTTGCTAAACGGTTTTAACCAAAGCTATTGGTTACGATGATTAGCATGTTTCCTTTATCAAAATTCGTTATTATTTGTAATCGAATCCATCGATTATGAGGAGTAACGATAATTAAAATATGCACATTTGCTATTCGTGATAATCGAATCTATCGGTTATAGTGGTTAGCAATCCTCCCTTTAATCCGTTAACCACGGTAATCAAACCTATTGATTATTGCAACTAACGGTGACATATTAAATCAGGATTGTATGCCCAAACATCTAAAACATCTAAAACACATTAAACCACGACATTACAGATTTCAATCACAGCGATGTTCACAACTACGATAAGGTAATTCAAAATACCTTCGAACTTCGCATTTCAAAACAACTTCAAATACAATCAAATTCAAATCCTAAGGCGTACAACCCTTCCCCGAACTACGTTGACTCTGATTCTCCCTAAGGAGATACGTAGGCACTTGGATAACCAAGGCGAGTCCCCTTCCCTAAAACCCCAATTTGTTCAAATCTCAATTTTCGCCCTATTCATTTCCTTAGCTATTAAATCTAAATTTTAGCCATAAAACCTTTGCCTTAACATAAAACCTTAGGAAAGGGTTGAGGGTGCCTAACACCTTCCCTTAACCCGAATATAGTATCTTACCCTAAATCTCGTAACCATTAAAGGTTTCCTATTCGCCTTGGTAGAATAGGTGGCGACTCTCTAAGTTATACTTTTTAGGCAGGTTGCTACACTAGTGCCAAGATTTTTGCAGATTTCAATACATTTCACCTCGGTTCTAAGTCCCAACTGTGGTGAAAGACATAGCGCACAATATTTCACTACGGTCCTAGTATCCAACAGTGGTGATATGTTTACTTGAGTTAATATAACTTATGTGGAATGCTTATTTCACCGATGACTCACTAAACATATAATCTTTCAATCAGAGTTGGAAATATATAGTATGAGTGTGACAAATTAAGTTATATAGATTAGAAGGAAAAATTACACTAATCAATTTTGTATGAGCTTTTTACAATCCATTCTTCGCATTTTTCTCCTTAACAATTGGAACTTGTTTCAATACTTCTAATTCTTCTGCTAACATTTCCTTCACCTCTATCTCATTTTGAAAAATATTATTTACTCTGTAGACAAAACTAGAGGTGAAGGAAGTGATAGATGAAGAACTAGAAGTATTGAACCATGTTCTAACCTCTAAAGATCAAGATACAAATAATAGGTTACAAAACACTCGTAAAACATTGATAAGTATAAGTTGTTTTTTAATATAACTTAACAACTCATATTATAATTTTATAATTATATATATATATATATATATATATATATATATATATATATAATATAATATAATATACACATACATTCAGTAAAGGTTGAAAAAGCACTCAAACAACATACGATATTGTTAGAACAAGATTTGTTCTTATCAATTATCTTAGTTTTGATGATAACAATAATATGAATTTTGCTTAAGATAATATGGTACTCTAATCCAATGCAATTTCCCTTTCAGGAAATATATATAAAGAGTACGCATAATTCAGCGCTCAGAAGTTGTATCTCAAATGGTTCAGCATGCAACATCAGAACATGGTCTGGCAAGACATCAGAAGATGGTCGAAGCAGAATCAGAACATGGGTCTATGGAAGCATCAGAAGAACAAGAGATCAGAAGCACTGAAGCTCAGAAGATGGTATCACGCTCAGAAGCACTTCAAGATCAGAAGATCAGAAGATGCTATGCACCAAGCTGTTTTGACTCTGATGATATTCAAACGTCGTATTCACAAACATCAGATCAGAAGGAAGTACAGGTGGCAGACTACGCTGACTGACAAAAGGAACGTTAAAAGCTACTAAAGGCTACGTCAGTAGACACAGCGTGAACAAGGCTCGAGGTAGTTGACAAAAGCGTATAACATTAAATGCGATGCTGTACGGAACACGCAAAGCATTAAATGCATTCAACGGTCATCTTCTCAACGCCTATAAATATGAAGTTCTGATGAGAAGCAAGGTTACCAATTCTTAACAACTCTGAACGAAAATAAACTTGCTGAAACGCTATTCAATCAAAGCTCAGAATCTTCATCAACTCACTACATTGCTGTTGTAATATCTTAGTGAGATTAAGCTTAAACGATAAGAGAAATATCACAGTTTGTGATTATAGCTTTTAAGAAGCATTTGTAAACTCTTGAATAGATTACATTAAGTTGTAAGGAACTAGAGTGATCGTGTGATCAGTATACTCTAGGAAGTCTTAGCAGTTGGCTGAGCAGTTTGTAACTAGAGTGATCGTGTTGATCAGAATACTCTAGGGAAGTCTTAGGAGTGAACTAAGCCTAGAGTGATCGTGTTGATCAGTAGACTCTAGAAAAGTCTTAGAGGGTATCTAAGCAGTTGTTCCTGGAGTGATCAGTGTGTGATCAGAAGACTCTGGAAGACTTAGTTGCGGACTAAGTGGAAAACCATTGTAATCCGTGCGATTAGTGGATTAAATCCTCAGGTTGAGGTAAATCATCTCTGCGGGGGTGGACTGGAGTAGCTTCGTTAACAGCGAACCAGGATAAAAATAATTGTGCAATTTATTTTTATCGTCCAAGATTTAAAGTCACACTTATTCAATCCCCCCCTTTCTAAGTGTTTTTCTATCCTTCAGATATAATAAACTCATTTTCTATAACATGTTGAATGAACATAATGAAAGTTGCAATGTACAACAACAAAGAACTTTTATCATCAACAACATACCTTAAACAACATATTAGATATCTCAATAAAAAATTCATCAACAACATACCTAATACAACATACAACTTTTATAAACAAAAACAAAATCATTAAAAAGATAGAACTACCAACAACGACATACTATAGACAACACATAACATAGCTAAACAAAAATAAAATCATCAACAACATATAAGTTTTGTCATCAACAATATATCCTAAATAATATAGAACTTTTATCAACAACGACATACCTTAAAAAACATACAACAAAGCTCAACAAAAACAAAATCATCAAGAACATACAATTTTTATCATCAACAACATACCCTAAACAACATAGAACCTTTATCACCAACAAAATATCCTAAACATAGAACTTTTATCAACAACAATATAACTTAAATAGCATACAACTTTACTCAACAAAAACAAATTCATCAACAACATATTACTTTTATCATCAACAATATACCCAAAATAAGGTAGAACTTTTATCAACAAAAATGTGAAGAGAAGAAAGTGAAAGGTGGAAACGTCTTGGTACCTCAAATGTGAAGAATTGAAAGAAATATGTTTTGTTTAACACATGTCCTTGGTATGCAACATTTCATCGAGTAAGATGTGAGAGATAAGACTGTTTGTCCTAAAAGAGTAAAATTTTTCTTAAATATATTTTTCACCACAGTTGAATATAATTACCATAATTAAATGCAGGGTCGGTCCTATCCGTTTAGAGGCCTATAGCAAATTTTAAAAGTAGGTCTTTAAAATGTATATTTGAATAATAATTTTGTGGTTACTAAGAGTTGAACTCAACACCAAAAGGAAAAGAGGACTAAATTGTACAAACTCAACTATAATTATATATGTGACTAATGTGTCATTATATATTTTTATAACTAAATAAAAAAAAATTAGGCCTTTTTTAAGCCCAAACTTTTGAGACCTAAAGCCTTAGCCTTGGTAGTTTGGCCCTTGGACCGGCCCTGATTAAATGTAAGTATATTTCACAATAGTTGCTACTCCAAACGGTGGTGAAAGATATTTTAATTTAATATAAATATTAAAATTATAAGTGAGATGCCCATTTAGTGACAAAAAAAATTGCAGGTTCTGGACCGTAGAGAAATGTGTTTTAATAAAAAAAAATGCAGGCGCATAATTAAAAACTATTATTTTGATTAGCATAATATTCAAAGTAGTAACATGATATGTTAGGTGCTTCAATAGATCCATCAATCAAAGAAAACTTGTTCTTAGCACTAAGAGCTCTTTGCATTGAGTGTGTCCATGAGAGATAGTTAGAACCATTGTGATAAGGCGTGAGTTTCACAAAATTGAAACTTTCACTTAGATGAATGTAATAAAACAAAGGATCCAAACAAAAGAACAATCAAAGGAGAAAAAGATGTGCATGAGATGCAAGAAAAGATGAAGAATTGAAGAGAAACTATTTTGATTTTACGATTGATACCACCTTATCAATATCAAGGTTCATGCATAATTGATGAACGTAAGGCATTAGAGAAGGAATGTTTTTCATATTCATTCATGCAATGGGCAATGCAATTTATACATGAGCATAATGGTACACTATAGCTTGTAGATCAAGATAACTACCTAACTATATTTATGTGTAACTAACACCTTAACTAACTTTCTATTTCTTCTCCCATTATATTCTTATCATTTGATAGTTAATGTTCACTTTTTAAAATAGTTTTCTTGCTAGAGTTAGTACTTTTTTTATTTATAAAATGTTTATTTTCCATTTATACAATTGCTTAATAAAATAATCTCACATAGATTGTTTTTATAATAAAAGATAATATAATGGTGAATTCTAGGTTGAACTATTATCTTAGTCCCTCACCATGTATCACATTTACTAAACTATTAGATTAAATTAATTGATAGATATTATAATACACCACACCACGTTGGATTTTATATTTTGTTTCTTTTTCTTCAGACTATTCCTCTCCTCACCGTGACTACCACCATTCTAACATTAACATGGTGTCTTTGAAAATAAACCCAGAAACAACGTCAATCCGGAATGTAGATTCTCTGCTGCACTTTCTCTACAGCTTCCATTCAACACCAATGATAGCCATTAGATCTAAATTATGTTTATCTCTTTTGTATTTTATTACATTTAGTTATTTATTGGAACCATTAGATTTAAGGCAGCATTTATGGCTGAATGTATTAGGCAATCCATATGCCTACCCCATATTTCAACAAAAGTAATTTACCGCTTAAATTCATCTCTTCCTTCGATTTTCCTCCACTCTATTCAATATGTTATTTTCCTAAGAAGGTGATAAGGAGTAATTGATTTCCTTTCATATTACCATGAAATCATGAATCTAGTTGCCAGGGCACATTGAAAGGGAAAAAGAAGTTATATTTCAACTCCAATTAATTTGTTTGGTTGAAAATTTTGCAATTTATCAAAGATTAATTCAATATTTAATGCATTTAATGGGTTGTTGTTGGTTGATTATAATAAATACTGGAAAATGAAAAAGGTAGGTTTTTAAGGGAAAATGTGAAAATTTTAATTTTAATGGTGTTGAATGTTAAGACCTCTCAAAAAAAAAAAACACTAGTGTTAATGATATCAGTATTAATGATAGTACCTATCATGTGGTGGTAGTGATGGTAAAGATAACAGTTGAAGAGACGTGGAGAATCAAAACAAAAAATAAGAGAACATTGATAAAATAGTTGTATGTAGGGTGGCCTATGATAATATTAGTATTAATGATAGTACCTATCATGTGGTGGTAGTGATGGTAAAGATAACAGTTGAAGAGACGTGGAGAATCAAAACAAAAAATAAGAGAACATTGATAAAATCGTTGTATGTAGGGTGGCCTATGATAATATTACGAATTTATTTGATTTAACGGTTGTTGAAAATGACTCATGGTAAGGGACATATTTAATGTCCCACTCTAGAAGTCACCACATTTAATTGTATTTATAATGTTATAAGTTAGTTTCACTGGAAATCTTGAAATTTCATAAAGTTATATATATGAGTGCCCGAGGGGCAGTTAAGCAGTCCAAATTAAAAAAATATTTTAGATTCAATGCATTGAATACACATAATTTTCTTTAAAAAACTCAATTATTTATATTTTCAGTTCATTTAATACATATATTTTAGGTAAAAACATATCTTTTTACTTTATTAAATAATGTTAATTTATCTTTTTAATCTTTTAACCAGTGCCCCTGGGACACTCGTTAGCATTACCATATATATATATATATATATATATATATATATATATATATATATATATATATATATATATATATATATATATATATATATATATATATATATATATATATATGTTATAAGCTTTTTGAAAAAATCTTTTAAACAATGGTACAAAATTTACAGCAGTAGAAAAATAGCGTAAGTGAGACCTAATTTAAAAAATAGTTTAGATAAAAAATTCAACTTAATCCATTAGAAAAACAGTAAAATTCACTTGTTTTTTTAAAAAAATAACATTAGGATAATTTAATACATATTTTATTTATATATCATTTGGCTAATAAAACATATAAAAGAAAAGGATAAAATAAATAAATATTTATTATTAAAAAAATAAAACATAAATGATGAGAGAAAACAAATGTGTCTATTTATAAAATATTATAATATTTTAAATATATGTTAAATACCATAAAATTAATTAAAATCTCAAAAATTAAGAAATGTTGAGGTAATCAAAGAATCATTAATTTTATAAAATATAAACATTATTTTTATAAACTAAAAAAAGTTTTGACATTTGTACTTCTGTCCTAAAATATCTTTTCTTACTTTCTTTACCGTTTTACCTTAATAATCCGAGTAAGGATCCTCTGCATTAGGTGTTCATTACTATAGTTTTGATGTATAAATAAATAATTAATGTCACTATTTTTTGAAATGTGTGTAAATATATCTTTAATTTACATCAAAACTCTAGTAATGGAGAACTCCATTTCTTTTGTAAAATGGAGAAGATCCCAAAATTGGATGTACTATTAAATGTCAATAAATGCACATGGAATTGTTAATTGGACGGTGGCATGGTACTATTTTTTTTTTGTGTAAGCAAGATATATTAATAACGGAGAACCAAGGTTCTCCAACCTGTTTACACAGAGTACGGTATAAACCGTCAAAAACAAAGATTACACACCAATTACAACTACGACAAAAAGAGCAAAGGATCCTTGCTAAACTCGTAGAAAGAATAATTGGGATGTGTAATTTTCCCACAAAAAGACCACCTCCATACCATGTGCTTGATGTTTCAAACGGTGTTATTTACATTCCAAGCTTCCTTCCGAAAATAACCACCATTCCTAACCAACCAAATAATCCAAGTGGTCGCTAACCATACTACTCCCAACTTCCTAACTTTCACCTTTTTACTTACAAAAAAATTATGCCAATAAAAATAACTCGATAAGCATTCTTCAACAACCGTGTCCCCTTTACCAACCCACCTAGCTATCTCATTCCAAATAATTTTCACCACCAAGCAACTAAAAAATAAATGATTACTATTTTCCAAACTATTATCACAAAACAAGCACTTTAGTTCATCCAAAGGAAAATGAATACCTCGAATCTCCAATAAGTCTTTCACCGGTAGCCTATTGAGAAATAATCTCCATCCGAACGCTTTGATTTTGAACGGAACATCCAATTTCCATAACAACTCATAAACACCATCATACCTATTTGAAGGGCCAAAAGGAATACGGAGATTATTATAAAAATTGTAACAAGAGGCTACCGTAAATTCCGCCTCCTCGGGGGCATTCCACTCCACGGAGTCCTTGCCATCCATCCAACCTCTAAAGTCCTCCATCCTCCCTTTGAAAACCGCAAACTCCTCCTCCACACCCATGTCAACCACATCGCCTTCGGACACCCCGAAATTTCCCCATTTCCACCCTCCATCCGACCAACCACCCATAGCCGCCACCGAAACAAACTTTAGCCGCGAGATGTCATATATGTCCGGAAACATATTTTACAAAGAACGATCATATAACCATCTTGCCTCCCAAAAGGGGGTGGAGAAACCATTATGAACGGAAAACCTACAAAAAGTGACAATGGGATCAAGAGGAAAAGAAGAAATAATGTTAACAATATCCTTCCACCAAAAAGAACTATTAGGAGAAACTCTATTTACTCCACCGTCCTCAAACATTTTGGAAGTAACATCTCCATAACGAGCATTCAACACTTTAATCCACAACGATTCTTGCCTTTGAATTATCCGCCATCTCCATTTGTTAAAAAGAGCCACATTAAACTTAACAATATCCTTTACACCTAACCCCCCCCCCCCCCCTTATGCAAAGGTAAAGTGACATCCTCCCACTTAACCCAATGAATTTTCCTTTTTTTCCTCTACTCCTCCCCAAAGGAATTTGCTTTGAATGCTAGTAATTTTCTTGGCCACCTTTTTCGGAATTTTATAAAAAGATAAGGTAAAAATGGCTAAAGAACTAAGAACGGATTGTAGAAGAGTTATCCTACCTCCTAAATTAAGGTACCGGTTAGTCTACCCTTCCAAGCGATCCTTTATCTTTGACAATAGAGGAATCCAAGTGGCTTCTTTCCTCGGATTGAAACTAATAGGAATTCCGAGAAAGTAAAAATTGCTATCTTCCAACTTGCAAGAAAAGAAATGAGAAACCGCTTCCAAAAAATGCAAATTAGAATTAATACCAATCAACTTACTTTTATGGTAATTAATCCCAAGACCCGACACCAACTCGAAAGCCCGAAGAACCGCTCTCAAAGCCCAAACATGTTTCCAATTGCTATCTCCAACAATTAAAGTATCATCCGCAAATTGGAGAATGTCCACCGGACAAGAGCCATTTACATTGAATTGTTGAAAATCCCTCATCTCAATAGATTTTTTGACAAGCCCCGTTAAACCCTCCGTCACAAGAACAAAAAGAACGGGAGAGAGAGGATCGCCTTGTCTTAGGCCTCTCGTCACCTCAAATTCCTTCGTAGGACAACCATTAACTAACACGGACATGTTACTATTAAAAACTAGTAATTCCATCCATCTCATCCATTTGCTACCAAACCCCATCTTTTTTAACATAAATCTCAAAAAACTCCAACTAACCTTGTCGTAAGCTTTTTCAAAATCCGCTTTAAACAAAATGCACCCTTTTCCTTCCTTCCTCGCATAATCCACCACGTCATTAGCCACCATAACTCCATCCAATAAATGCCTACCGGGAACGAAAGCGCTTTGAAACGGAGAAACTATAGAATGAAGCACCCCCTTTAATCTCCCCGCCAAAAGTTTCGCCACCACTTTGTACAAACAACCCACTAGACAAATGGGCCTATAATCATCTAAACCAATGGGATTATTCGCCTTCGGGATAAGAGCTAAAAAAGAAGAAGTAATCGCCTTGGAAATGAGTTTACCTTGGAAAAAGTAGCGAAAGAAATTAATAAAGTCTTCTTTAATAAAACTCCAACACTTTTTAATGAAAAGGAAGGAATACCCGTCCGGACCCGGGCTTTTCGCATCACCACACTCCCAAACCGCCTCCTTAATCTCACTCTCAAGAAACGGTCTCTCAATATCCAAAGCCTCCTCCCTACTAAAAGAATTAAATAAAACACCCTCTAGCACCGGTCTAATCTCCTCCGTTTCGATGAACTTGTTCTCAAAATGCTTGAAAACCTCCTCCCTAACGTCCTCCACCGACTCCACTAAACCTCCCAAAGAAAGAATAGGACCAATATGATTATGTCTTCTTCTAGATTTCATCACTTTATGGAAAAAACTGCTATTAGAATCTCCCTCTTGAAGCCACTTCAAACTAGACTTTTGAAGGAGCATATTTTCTTTAATTCTCAAATTCCTCCAAAAAGTGCTAGTCGCCACTTTTCTAATCTCCACCTTCTCCTCTAAGGAATTTAAAGACAAAGAGTTAGAGAAAGACACTAACCTCTCATCGGCAAGATTGATCCCTTTCACTCCTTCCTCTATATCCAAGTCGATCTTGCCAAAAACCTCCTTATTCCACTTTTTGAGTTTGTCTTTTAGAAGTCTTAGTTTTTCTTTCAACATAAAGTCTCCTCTTCCTTCCACCTTCAAAGACTTACACTCCTTCTCAACAAAAGGCATGAAAGAATCGAAAGAAAACCATTCGTTGTTGAATTTGAATGGTTTAGGCCCCCAATTATAATTTTTCGTCTTCACTCAAATTACAATGGTCCGAAATATCCCTATCTCCGACCATTTGGCCGATAACATCCCAACGATTCACAACAGCATTAGATAGTAAGAAACGGTCGATCCTACTCATCGCCTTACCATCTCCACCAAACCACGTATACTTCTTCCCTTTGCATGGAATGTCAACTAAATCGCTCTTAAGAATAAAATCCGCAAAACAATCCACCTCCTTCTTACTCACCCCCCCGCTCTCCCTCTTCTTTCCTTACCATTCTTGACCGCATTGAAATCTCCACCAATGATCCATTCCCCGCCATTATAAAACTTCTTCAAATCGAATAATTTGTCCCAAAGAACCTTCTTCATTTTAAAGTCACAAGAAGAGTAAACGTTCACAGCATAATAGAAGTCTTCTTTCCAACTCACTTTAATCCCCAAATACCCTTCCCCTTTAAAGCTAAGAATGACCTCCATCATACTCTTCTTCCACATTGTGATCAAACCGCCCGATCTTCCCACCACATTGGAAAAAGAGAAACCAATCTCCGGATTTCTCCAAAAGCTATAAGCATACTCCTCATTCATGTTGGTGATCTTTGTTTCTTGCATAAAAAAGATGTTCGCATTACCTTTATTAATAAAAGTGTTAATCCTCCTTCTTTTGAGCGCATTTGCTCCCTCTCTAATATTCAACGAACCGATAATCATTGTTCCACATTGTTATTCTCCTTCCTTCCTTCCTTTGACACCTCCTTACTCTTCTCCAACTTTTCGATTCTATTCACTAAATTACTCCGGCCTTTCTCATCAACAACCCCCAACGCTACAATAGCCTCCCATAACTTTTCCCCAACGTCCTTTTTAAGGAATTCCCATTGTCTTCCATTATTCCTACAAATGTCCGACTCCTCCATTTGTTTGCCGTAACACACCGAAGCCTCGCCGATACTCTCTCCCTCTAAACCTTTGTACTGCTGAACCAAAACCTCTCCTTTTGCCTTACCACCACAGTGCCTACCTTTTTTGAATTGTTGTTTGCCTTCCCCGAAACTGCCCCTAACTGAACCAGCCCCTACTTCACTAAGCGTCTTGTATTTCACCTTCTTCCTTACTATTTTAACTCCCTCACATCCCAAAGAGCATAACAATCTAGAAGAAAGAGAGTCACCCGACCCCTCCCTTTTGGAATCCAAAGTGGGACTTAGCCCCCTATGACCAGCCGCTGCACAAACAGAATTGCTGCCAGGTCCCATCTCACCATTTTTAACACTGTCTTCAACAACCTTCACCGAAACACAACCAGCAGCGTTATGCTGGGTAGAAATGTTCCTCAAACACTTCGCTCCTCCTGCTCCCAGCGAAAGAACCGCCGCCTCGTCCCTGCACTCCGTCGAATTCACACCATCAGTCTGCTCCTTCCTCAAGGACAACACAGGCTCTGTGAAACCAAAACCAGAATTTCCATTGAGACTGTTAACAGTAGAATCAAAAATCCCCCTGCACTTAGATAAAAGCTCGCAACTTCCAGAATCTTTCACCACCAACGGTTCCGCAACAAAGTTCTCGCTAGCACAACGAGCTACTAAAATTCTCCCCTGTTCTTTTGCAGAGATGCCTAAGCCCTTCGCGGACAGCCTATTAGAAAAATGTTCAATACTGTCAGACAAGCTGCATTCCCTGTAATACGGTGAACTGACTTTTTATAATTGAAAATGTCGCGGTTGAGCAAGAGTCGCCACCGACTTTTATTTTATCCAAATATCGGAAAGGCTAAAAGAACAGGAAAATACCTTTTAAAAAGATTTTGAGTTCGGGGGGTAAATTATGCAAAGGGAAGGTTTAAAAAGCACCCTTTGCATCCATGGTTTTCCATGGGCTCTTAATTTGCTTTGCTCTTTTTGTTTCAGAAATGTAGAAGAAGTGAATACGGACTTTAGCTCGTAAATGAGCGTAGCCATATTGAAGAATTATGAGAAAGAATATTAAAAAGGTTTTAGAGCAAGGCAAAGCAATTAAGGGCAGTTTACCTTATAGTTTTGAGAATCTGTTCTTTTAGCCTTTCAGGGTGAAAGGGTCTATCCTTGCCATAAGAGGGCAGGAAGCCTTTCATTTGGAGGTTTGAAGGGTCATCGAAATATCCTTCGCCATAAGACTGACCCATGCCATAGAGAGGCAGGTAGTCTAAGGGGAAGGACCAGAATAGCCTTTCGTAGGGAGCCAGAGGATACCTTAGCCTTTTTCGTAGGCAACTTCCGAGGGTCGAGATCATGCATATCGAAGGCAGCATCATTAGGGACCATGATCTTAATCGAGGCAACTGGCTAAGGTATCCTCGTATTCGAGGGACTGGCTATTCTGCAAAAAATACACAAGGCAACAAAGGCAACAGGCAGCAGGCAGCAAAGAGGTTACCCCAAAAGTGTGCGTGTGTGCAACAATCACGTGATTGGTTCAGAATATATCATCTTATAATATTAATGATTCTAATTCAATTCAGGGTTATCACTCCCTAGGATTACTAACCATAACAATTAATATTAACAGTAATAATAGCAATATGGGGAAGGGAAATTGTAACCAGCGGGATAAGGTTTGAGACAAGTAATAATTAAGATTTGAGTTTAGGGTTACCAACGACGTAGCTTTGGCATTTGACAAACCCTGAGAAGGAAAAAGAAGAGACAGAAAACAGAGAGTGAGTGCATTATCGGTTCGAAGGCGAACTTTATTAACCATAAAAGTAAAAATAATGAAATTAATAAATAAAATAATAATAAAAGACACTTAGCTTCGAATTTGATCTGATATGGTTGGCGTTCGGAGGGAGCCTCGGGGTCGACCCTGAAAATAGATGGCAAAAACAAAGGTAGAAGAAGGTGAGTGTAGGAAGAGTCCATTGACTTTTGAGGATGAAATCCTAATAATATTTTATAAGGCAAACACATATTTAAATAAAATAATAGGATCGGGACTTAGCTTCGTAATAGGCGAGGCGCATAGTCGAAAGATGTCTGATGATAACCCTGAAAATTTGCGCAAAGGAGAGAAGAGAATCGCAATGAAGAAATTCAATGTTTGATTACAAAACCGCATTCTCTGAATCCTTAGATTTGGAATTAGCGAGACTAGTGAAGGAGATTGAGGATGAATTTGTGAATATCCACGAGAGTAGTTAAACAGCTCGAATGTACCTCGCAATAAACAAGAAAATGTTAGTTCGAATACATAAAATATAAAATCATGCATGAATAAATAAAAAAAATACTAACAAATATTAATTACAAATAACAAAACTAAGCATATTAGACTCTAAAAGAAAATCACTAATTAAAATATTTTTAGTGTTTTATATTTTAATATTTGGATTGTTCTAAACCTAACTAATTTATTCATTAAATAAAATAAAAAAAAACAAGTTAAAAAACTAAGTTACAGTAAAAAGAGGCGTGGCCTCATTTCTATTTCTCTTATTCACTTTCATATTAATAAAATAAAATACATTTCATGATAATAAAACAAGGTGACTTAAAAACAAAACAAAACAAAAATTCTTCTATTTATTATAAACTTTAACGTGATTAGACAAATACTATGCACCCAATTATAAATAGATCAAAATTATAAAATATGGGTCCAATGGAGCAAAGACACATGGCAGTATGGTAAGAAACAAATTAAAAAGTGATAAACTCTCACAGTAAACCACACACGGTATTTTCCAGATCTGAGAACACAAAAATGGAACTACTGTCTCATGAAGCATCAGTTCTCTATTCCTTGTTTCAACATTATCTCACAAAAACAAACAGTCAAGAACAAAAGCGAACAGTACAACCCAAATCACATAAATCGGAAATGAATGAATTATTCTAAAAGGTTAGCAATAGCATCACAAATTAGGAACCTCTAATCTAACGCCTTCGCATAAAAACACAGAGAAGTTGCAATATTACCTTTTTGCTGCGAATCGACAAAGATGAGGTTTCGTACTACTCGATTCGTCGTTGGCGCTGAAGCTGCGTTGCTGATACTCGAAGCTGGCTTCTGATTCAGGTATGGAAACGGGTGAGGTTGTTTATTCGCTGTTGAAACTGTGATATCGAGTTGCTCGGCGGCGCGTTGATGTGGTTGCTTGCGGAGCGAAGACGAACAGTATGCGTGTTCGGTTCGTTTTTCACCGTTTTCTTCTTCTGTCGATTCGTACTCGCAAGTACTGTTGCGAATCTGTCGCTGATGCTGTGATGTGAGGATGATGAACGCTGAATTGGGATGGTCGTTGTGCGACGATGATAATTTGAGAAGGATGCTCGTCGGTGGCGGTGAATAAGGCTTCGTCGGAGTCGTAGGCATTGCTGACCGACGGTGCGGCTTGCGGTGGCTCCTTACCATTGACGGTCGGACCCGCTGCGTTCGTCCAGGTGTTGCGGCTTATTGAATTGGCGATGATGAGCGATGGTGATGACGTTGGAAGTGGCGCACGGTGGCGGCTCGGAGATGGTGCGATGATCCGGCCGGAGGTTCCACAGTGGTGGCGCGTCGAGGAGGTTGATCAAAGCGATTCGAAGATGTTGGCTATGGCGTTTTGCGGCGGTGATTTGTCCACTCGGATGCTTCTTCTTCATCAAAGGTGCCTGCAAAAACAACACTTGACAGAGCACAAAACACAGTTAACATAAAATTGGTATTACCGACGGCATATATGATTTAGATGGTGTCGCGGCTCCGGTCTTGGAACGTTGTGAATTATTGTTTATGGATCCTGGCTGAATCCGCTGGTACTGTTGTGTTGTTGGATAATGGAAACCAATGAACATCAGTGAGTAATAGTTACGGAACACTATGCAGTTTGTTGTTGATTAACTCAGTATGGGTGGCCTATTGGAGAAAATTAGATTGAAGGGAGAGTTATGTGAATTTTCTCCATGAGAGTATGCACTGTATCGTTAAGAGGTGATAAAGAATAGGGGTTTCTGTTTTTGGACGTGAGAAGGAGATTTAGAAAATAGGGTTGAAATTCTTAGTCAAAAATTCTCCAAATCAGGTTTTCGTTGTTGTTATATATACAAAAAAAAATAGGTTAAAATGCATGGACCAAAACTATTTGAAGCAATTCAAAAGCCCAAAATTATGCTTATGACTATAAAATAAAATGTAAAATCTTTTTCAAATCTTTTTTATATTTTTGAAAAAAAACTTTTTTTTTTTGTATATTTTTATGAATAAAATTGAAAAAACTTAAAAAATAATATTTTAGAAATGCGTAAATAGTAAAAACGAAAATTAAATATAAAAATGCAATTTTTGTGATTTTTGAATAAATAAAAATAAAATTAGAACTAAAATTAAAAAACGAATAAAACAGCGAAAAGTTAGAAATGGGGATCGAGCCCGGGACCTTTCACCCGTGTACCTTTTAACCTCAACTCCTTACCAACTGTGTTATGCCACTTATTCAAAGTAATATGACATTTGCAAATATATGCGGGCAAATTTCGGGGTATGACAGCTGCCCCTGTTCAATTGTCTTAAACCTGAAGATGTAGAGTGGTTTGTATGCCAGTCGGTATCTGAAGGTGGAAGATGATTGAACACTAGAATACCAAGAAATTTGCCTTTGTTGGGGATGGGCTTGAGGATGCCATCCAGTAGTTTTTGGAGTATTGATTGTTGCGAGGTTTCTGTTTTTAGTCTTTGAATGTTGAGGAACCGTCTGAGGTATCGACTCAAGTCTGAATTGGATTACCGTCAAAGGTACCGACTTAATATTCGCAGCATATCATTAAGGCACCGTCAAAGGTATCGACTTAGATATGAAGGTGGATCAGTAAGGAACCGTCAAAGGTATCGACTTAACTTCCAAAGGTAGATCATTAAGGAACCGTCAAAGGTATCGACTTAATATTCGAAGCATATCATTAAGGCACCGTCAAAGGTATCGACTTAGATATGAAGGTGGATCATTAAGGAACCGTCAAAGGTATCGACTTAACTTCCAAAGGTAGATCATTAAGGAACCGTCAAAGGTATCGACTTAAATTTGAAATACGTCGTTAAGGAACCGTCCAAGGTGTCGACTTAACTCTTGATGTGGGTTGTTAAGGAACCGTCAAAGGTGTCGACTTAACTTTGAAGCATATCATTGAGGCACCGTCAAAGGTATCGACTCAGATATGTAGATAGATTGTATAAGGAACCGTCAAAGGTGTCGACTTATATCTGAAGCATATCATTGAGGCACCGTCAAAGGTATCGACTCAGATATGTAGATAGATTGTATAAGGAACCGTCAAAGGCGTCGACTTATATCTGAAGTGTGTCGTTAAGGAACCGTCAAAGGTGTCGACTTAACTCTGGAGATAGATCATTAAGGAACCGTCAAAGGTATCGACTTAATTCTGGAAGGTTGTTAAAGAATCGTCAAAGGTGTCGACTTAACTCTGGAGATAGATCATTAAGGAACCGTCAAAGGTATTGACTTAATTCTTGAAAGTAGAGACAGTAATATCCTGAAAAGTAAAGGTTAGTTTTCTTATGTCATGATGCATGTGTTATGTAATGAGTCTCTCAAAATAAATGAGAAATTTTGTATGTCATGCATGAATTTATTATGAAGTTATGTATGCAATGCATGAATATGTTTGTGTCATATGGTATGTGATTATGATCCATGTTGTTTTAGTCGAAAAAATAAATCTCCATGTCTTCGTGATTTTGATGTCTGATTTCGTCTTGAAGATGCTCAGCTGGGGATTTATGGTTTCTGCTTGGGGATGATCAGTAGTTTGATGTACCCTGATTTAGGGATATTAATAAATCATGTTGGAGAAGAGCAAAGTGTCGGAGAACAGGTGGTATTGAAGATGTAAACTCTGTTGGGGAGCCATGTCTTTGTCGGGCCGAGTATGTTTGAAGATATCTTCTAGAGGATTGCTCTGTGGGGATATGATTTTGTGAAATCGGAATTGCGGGAAGGCATGGATGCCTTGAATATTTCCCCCAGTATTATAGTGACTACCATTCCTGGATTCGATTAGGACATGCCACTGAGTATTTGATAAAGATGTAAAGCTAGACTTGCATAGATTTGCCCCTGCTAGTAGGAACTTTGGAAAGATTCGCCTCGCGAGGGCTTTATGAGATGTACACTATGGGCGATATGCCCCCAGTAATCATAGGCTCAAGACAGTGTCCCATGTTGATTGGGGACTAGCTTTAGATATACTTGGATGTATGCCCCTGATTGTTCGAGCATCCATGAGAGATTCTCGGAATCTTGACTTGATTGCCCCAGATTGATCGGGAAATAGTTTGAAGTCCACTTGGGATGAATGCCTTTGACTTTTGGCATTTTGAGAGATTCTTCGAATCTTGACTTGATTGCCCCAGATTGATTGGGCAAAACATGTCATGCCCCTTGTATACGTAAGAGACATGGCTTCTTGGAGTAATATTATCTTTCGGGATAACTTTCAGTCATTAGTTGTACCCTGTGCAAGTTCTTTCTGATGCTAACGTTTGAAATTATGTAGCAGAATACGTTTAATAATGAATTCATGAGATGCAATGCATACGTTTGTCTTGATTTTTTTGTTGAAAAACATTAAAACAGGAGATGCAAAAGTGTGATGTTTGTAAAAACGTGATATTTGTAACAATGTGATGTTTGTAAAAACTTGATATCAACTCAGCATTTGTGGTAAACCTTAAGGAGTCGGGATACCTTTTTGGTGACAGTATGCTTTCGAACTAACCATGCTTCAGTTAGGACTTTCAAGGGTTGTAACGTGGCTTGGTTCACGGTTTTAAGAAACAAAAGATAAAGGCTCAAAGTTTGGTTGTACCCACCCCTCTTCGTGATGATCTTCAATCCTAAGCTCAGTTGATTCAACTTATGCATTCAAGTTCCAAGAGACTTTTGGATTTGCACCTTTGATAATGATGATGGTTCACAAGTAAAGAGAACTTTTGAGATGGCAGTCACTTCCTCCTTTTGGCAGTCACAACTTTGAGTCGTTCAAGAATTTATTGACTTCTCTTTTTTTCAATTTTTTTTTTGATATCCCTGTCTCTTTTGAGCTTACAGTCAGCGGGACGCCTTGATTTTTGCCTAAGTCTTCTTTTTGATTTTTGACTTAGCAGGCTTTTATTTGTATATATGTTTTTTCCATTTTATTCTTTTTGAAAGATATTGACTGCCTTGTTTGATGATTGATGAACCGTTATTGTCTTTTGATTGACATTTCCAAAACTTCTTTGATGTGTGCGGTTGGACGTTTGTGATTGAAACCTTTGTTGAAAGGTGTACTGAATGATTCTCTTAAAATAGAATGCAAAGCCAAATTAACTGAGAACTACCCTGCCCCAGGTTATGATCAAGGGTTTTAATTAGTACAAGAAAGAAACTTCTACTTCTTAGGCTCAAAGGGGTTGACGAGGGATTAACATCCTTATATCTCCACTGTTTAGGAATTGAAATAATGCCTGTACATCGTCAGCATAGTCCGCTCAAAAGCATACTGTATGAGGTTGCGGTATCGTTTTCGTCATCCTCCCTCAAAGGGATTACAGCTTAGCAGGAGTTGAGTATCACAAAACATATGCAAAGTAAAGATGCAGTTTAAATGAGTGATAGCGAAATAATTTATTCAAGACAAACATTTGCAATGCACTGATGATGATTATTAAAACAAATAATGTCTATCATAATTGGAGTGTTTAAACAAACAGAATAGAAATTGCAAATGAAAGTAAATCTAATGATCTAAAAAGTTCATCCTTCTAGGTATTAATCAATCCTTTTGTGATTAGGCATTGGAGTAGTGATCACCACAGGAGTCTTGGGATGATAGAATTCAATTTCACCAGCATCGATCATGTCTTGAATCTTGTTCTTCAATGGCCAACAATCATTCGTATCATGCCCAGGGCTATTGGAGTGATATGCGCACCTCGCATTGGGCTTGTAGCTAGGGGCGGAAGTGTTAGGCTTTACAGGAGGATCCCTTAAAGTAATCAAGTTCTCTCTCAGCAACTGTTGTAATGCCTGAGCCAGTGACATGTTGATCTTTGTAAACTGACGTTTAGATGTATCTGACTTGCGTCTTTGTTGCGGAGCTAGTGTAGAGGTCAGAACTGTCCCCATAGATTGGTTATGTTCATCGTGATCTTTCTGGTCGTACACAGTGTGAGGTTTCTCAGGAGAGTGGCAGTCAATGGTCTTGTCATCGATTAAGTCTTGGATCTTATTCTTCAGTGTCCAACAGTTATTAGTGTCATGTCCAGGACTATCAGAGTGATACGCACACCTTGCATTAGGATTATAACGAGAAGAGGAGGTACTAGGATTCCTCGGAGGATCCTTCAAAGTGATTAGCCCTTTCTTCAGCAATTGTTGCAACGCTTCGGCCAGAGTCATATTGATCTTTGCGAATTGGCGCTTAGGTGTATCTGACTTGTGTATTTGTTGTTGAACTGGTGTAGAAATTAGAATTGTCCCCGCAGATTGGTTGGGTTTATTGCGACCTTTCCGATTGTACCCAGTATTGGCCATTTGAGGTTTCTCAGGTGAATTGAAGTCAATGATCTTGCAATCAATGAGGTCTTGGATCATGTGCTTCAACGGTCCACAATCCTCTGTATCATGACCAGGACTGTTTGAATGATAAGCACATCTTGCATGGTACTTGTACCCAGGAGCGGGATTAGTAGGAAGTGAATATGGAGGCAATAGAGTTATCAAGTTCTGATTGAGCAGTTGT
The DNA here is from genome assembly GCF_029867415.1 of Vicia villosa. NCBI lineage: Eukaryota > Viridiplantae > Streptophyta > Magnoliopsida > Fabales > Fabaceae > Vicia > Vicia villosa. The sequence goes on from NC_081183.1 coordinate 85,392,775, forward strand.
TGCAAAGCGTGAGACAGCGGCATGGGTAACGGAGTGAATGACCGCTTAGGTTTGGATTTCCATTTATCTTGCACACCTTGCTCCCTTTGTTGGTCCTTCTCCTTCTCGGCCAGAAGTGCCTTTAATTCTTCTTGCCCCTTGGCCAAGTTAAAGATCATCTCTTGGAATTGGTTGTTCTGAGCTTGGAGATTTTTGACAGATTGTTCAAGGTCCATGATGCTGAAATAAACAGCGAGGGAGGATGAGAGACCTATTGTAAGAAACCTGTTATGCGATGTTATGAATGCGAATGCAATATTTTCAAGGATCTTTAGGCTTTTAGTTAGCAACATTAGAAAATGGTTTGGTCGTGCCTTTGTCTTGAAGAAATCTGAATTTTGTCTTTGAACGTCTTTCTTTGAGAATCAAGCTCACCATATCGAGTGGGTCATCGCCTCTGATTCGGGATACTTTTAAATTTGAAGGTACGTGGCTAGAGGAAAATAAATCCTCTTGCCCCTTGCTAAGTACTGAGTCTTTGAATTGGAAGGCATGTGGCTAGAAGAAAATAAATCCTCTTGCCCCTATATAGAAATTCTGTCTTTGATAAGAGTACCTGAAATCGAGCGCCCTAAATTCCTAAGATCCTTGAAAGGGTTAGTTAAATCATGTTATGCTTATGATGTCATGATGTCATGATGTTATGCGAATGAAGTTCATTTGGCATAGTGTGAGATAGTAAGGACAAACAAGTCCTTTCAACAAAACCTGCGAGGAAATGAAGGTTAGTAGCAAACACAAACAAGTCACACAAGTCACACCATTTTTGGCTTAAGGCTTGCATGAAGTCTGATCAGGTGTCCTTCCCAAGGGTATTTCTATGGATAAGGAGATTTCAGCAACGGGTTCTACAAGTTATCCAGAATTGTCAGCCCTTCTAAAGCACCCTCGGACATGATGCATTTGCACCATGCAATGATACTTTGAGAAAGAACCTATCTGAATTGTAGCATCGGGTAGCGACTAGTTCTTAACATTTGTCAAGAGTAGTCCCCCCACTACGTTCCTAAAGGCCAGGATGGGTTAAGGGTAACTAAAGGTCCTTGAGCTCCGGCGCACCCACAGACACATACATAGACCTCCCTCATTTGAGAAAGGTGTGCATATGCTATGGAGTCCTAACTCAAGTGTGAACTTCATATTGACTCATCTCCCACATATGTGAAAGAGGTCGCCATGACTATGCCACTCCTAATCTTAAGTGTACTTGAATCCGGGTGTAGGATTCGTCCATCAGTTAATTCCTAAAACGCCCCTGAAAAATAAAACAAACAAAGCAAACAATAGAAAACATTTAAGTGATTCCTAAACTTTTAAGGTAACACCTCTTTTTATCGAAAATCCCCAGCAGAGTCGCCAGTTCTGTAATACGGTGAACTGACTTTTTATAATTGAAAATGTCGCGGTTGAGCAAGAGTCGCCACCGACTTTTATTTTATCCAAATATCGGAAAGGCTAAAAGAACAGGAAAATACCTTTTAAAAAGATTTTGAGTTCGGGGGGTAAATTATGCAAAGGGAAGGTTTAAAAAGCACCCTTTGCATCCATGGTTTTCCATGGGCTCTTAATTTGCTTTGCTCTTTTTGTTTCAGAAATGTAGAAGAAGTGAATACGGACTTTAGCTCGTAAATGAGCGTAGCCATATTGAAGAATTATGAGAAAGAATATTAAAAAGGTTTTAGAGCAAGGCAAAGCAATTAAGGGCAGTTTACCTTATAGTTTTGAGAATCTGTTCTTTTAGCCTTTCAGGGTGAAAGGGTCTATCCTTGCCATAAGAGGGCAGGAAGCCTTTCATTTGGAGGTTTGAAGGGTCATCGAAATATCCTTCGCCATAAGACTGATCCATGCCATAGAGAGGCAGGTAGTCTAAGGGGAAGAACCAGAATAGCCTTTCGTAGGCAGCCAGAGGATACCTTAGCCTTTTTCGTAGGCAACTTATTCGAGGGACTGGCTATTCTGCAAAAAATACACAAGGCAACAAAGGCAACAGGCAGCAGGCAGCAAAGAGGTTACCCCAAAAGTGTGCGTGTGTGCAACAATCACGTGATTGGTTCAGAATATATTATCTTATAATATTAATGATTCTAATTCAATTCAGGGTTATCACTCCCTAGGATTACTAACCATAACAATTAATATTAACAGTAATAATAGCAATATGGGGAAGGGAAATTGTAACCAGCGGGATAAGGTTTGAGACAAGTAATAATTAAGATTTGAGTTTAGGGTTACCAACGACGTAGCTTTGGCATTTGACAAACCCTGAGAAGGAAAAAGAAGAGACAGAAAACAGAGAGTGAGTGCATTATCGGTTCGAAGGCGAACTTTATTAACCATAAAAGTAAAAATAATGAAATTAATAAATAAAATAATAATAAAAGACACTTAGCTTCGAATTTGATCTGATATGGTTGGCGTTCGGAGGGAGCCTCGGGGTCGACCCTGAAAATAGATGGCAAAAACAAAGGTAGAAGAAGGTGAGTGTAGGAAGAGTCCATTGACTTTTGAGGATGAAATCCTAATAATATTTTATAAGGCAAACACATATTTAAATAAAATAATAGGATCGGGACTTAGCTTCGTAATAGGCGAGGCGCATAGTCGAAAGATGTCTGATGATAACCCTGAAAATTTGCGCAAAGGAGAGAAGAGAATCGCAATGAAGAAATTCAATGTTTGATTACAAAACCGCATTCTCTGAATCCTTAGATTTGGAATTAGCGAGACTAGTGAAGGAGATTGAGGATGAATTTGTGAATATCCACGAGAGTAGTTAAACAGCTCGAATGTACCTCGCAATAAACAAGAAAATGTTAGTTCGGATACATAAAATATAAAATCATGCATGAATAAATAAAAAAATACTAACAAATATTAATTACAAATAACAAAACTAAGCATATTAGACTCTAAAAGAAAATCACTAATTAAAATATTTTTAGTGTTTTATATTTTAATATTTGGATTGTTCTAAACCTAACTAATTTATTCATTAAATAAAATAAAAAAAAACAAGTTAAAAAACTAAGTTACAGTAAAAAGAGGCGTGGCCTCATTTCTATTTCTCTTATTCACTTTCATATTAATAAAATAAAATACATTTCATGATAATAAAACAAGGTGACTTAAAAACAAAACAAAACAAAAATTCTTCTATTTATTATAAACTTTAACGTGATTAGACAAATACTATGCACCCAATTATAAATAGATCAAAATTATAAAATATGGGTCCAATGGAGCAAAGACACATGGCAGTATGGTAAGAAACAAATTAAAAAGTGATAAACTCTCACAGTAAACCACACACGGTATTTTCCAGATCTGAGAACACAAAAATGGAACTACTGTCTCATGAAGCATCAGTTCTCTATTCCTTGTTTCAACATTATCTCACAAAAACAAACAGTCAAGAACAAAAGCGAACAGTACAACCCAAATCACATAAATCGGAAATGAATGAATTATTCTAAAAGGTTAGCAATAGCATCACAAATTAGGAACCTCTAATCTAACGCCTTCGCATAAAAACACAGAGAAGTTGCAATATTACCTTTTTGCTGCGAATCGACAAAGATGAGGTTTCGTACTACTCGATTCGTCGTTGGCGCTGAAGCTGCGTTGCTGATACTCGAAGCTGGCTTCTGATTCAGGTATGGAAACGGGTGAGGTTGTTTATTCGCTGTTGAAACTGTGATGTCGAGTTGCTCGGCGGCGCGTTGATGTGGTTGCTTGCGGAGCGAAGACGAACAGTATGCGTGTTCGGTTCGTTTTTCACCGTTTTCTTCTTCTGTCGATTCGTACTCGCAAGTACTGTTGCGAATCTGTCGCTGATGCTGTGATGTGAGGATGATGAACGCTGAATTGGGATGGTCGTTGTGCGACGATGATAATTTGAGAAGGATGCTCGTCGGTGGCGGTGAATAAGGCTTCGTCGGAGTCGTAGGCATTGCTGACCGACGGTGCGACTTGCGGTGGCTCCTTACCATTGACGGTCGGACCCGCTGCGTTCGTCCAGGTGTTGCGGCTTATTGAATTGGCGATGATGAGTGATGGTGATGACGTTGGAAGTGGCGCACGGTGGCGGCTCGGAGATGGTGCGATGATCCGGCCGGAGGTTCCACAGTGGTGGCGCGTCGAGGAGGTTGATCAAAGCGATTCGAAGATGTTGGCTATGGCGTTTTGCGGCGGTGATTTGTCCACTCGGATGCTTCTTCTTCATCAAAGGTGCCTGCAAAAACAACACTTGACAGAGCACAAAACACAGTTAACATAAAATTGGTATTACCGACGGCATATATGCTTTAGATGGTGTCGCGGCTCCTGTCTTGGAACGTTGTGAATTATTGTTTATGGATCCTGGCTGAATCCGCTGGTACTGTTGTGTTGTTGGATAACGGAAACCAATGAACATCAGTGAGTAATAGTTACGGAACACTATGCAGTTTGTTGTTGATTAACTCAGTATGGGTGGCCTATTGGAGAAAATTAGATTGAAGGGAGAGTTATGTGAATTTTCTCCATGAGAGTATGCACTGTATCGTTAAGAGGTGATAAAGAATAGGGGTTTCTGTTTTTGGACGTGAGAAGGAGATTTAGAAAATAGGGTTGAAATTCTTAGTCAAAAATTCTCCAAATCAGGTTTTCGTTGTTGTTATATATACAAAAAAAATAGGTTAAAATGCATGGACCAAAACTATTTGAAGCAATTCAAAAGCCCAAAATTATGCTTATGACTATAAAATAAAATGTAAAATCTTTTTCAAATCTTTTTTATATTTTTGAAAAAAAACTTTTTTTTTTTTGTATATTTTTATGAATAAAAATGAAAAAACTTAAAAAATAATATTTTAAAAATGCTTAAATAGTAAAAACGAAAATTAAATATAAAAATGCAATTTTTGTGATTTTTGAATAAATAAAAATAAAATTAGAACTAAAATTAAAAAACGAATAAAACAGCGAAAAGTTAGAAATGGGGATCGAGCCGGGACCTTTCACCCGTGTACCTTTTAACCTCAACTCCTTACCAACTGTGTTATGCCACTTATTCAAAGTAATATGACATTTGCAAATATATGCGGGCAAATTTCGGGGTATGACATTCCCCATCTTCACATTCGTCCATCCAACAACCTTCCTCTGATTCAGATTGACTAGTCTCCGTCATCGAAGTCACCGTTACTTTGTTCGGAAATCTGTATAATCCCTGGGCATCCTCTCTAGTATATATTTTAAAAACCAGGCCATCGATACAAACAGAAATAGATTCGGGAATCTTACTCTCGATGGGCATGTTGACCATAACTCTCGCTACCTCAAACTCGTCTCCTTTCGCAGTAGCTTCATCCGTGCAAACGAACCTCCCCCAAATTTCGGCCAGAGCTATAAAGAAATCGGAACACCATGTAACACCCCATATTTTCTAATTTTAATTTAATCGAAAATTAAATTATTATTTGGAATTATTCGGTATTTTGTGGAATTAATTGGAAAGAATTATGAGATGGGCTATTGGGCCAAATGTGGTGTTAATAAAGAGGGGGTGCTATGTTACTAAAGCCTTTTACTAATTAAAATGTTATTTTTCATAAAAATAAGGAAAATTGGGAAAAAGGAAAAAAGGAACGTGAAAAGCAGAGCAGAGGAGATGAGAGATTGGGAAGCTGGTACGTGAAGAGGAATAAAGAGGAAAAGAACCAATCAAGAATCTTTGGCTAAGGTAAGGGGGGACTCTCCGGTTATCATCTATTATCGTATTCTTGGATAATGATATTGATTAGGGATGTTGTTGAGTCAATTGGATTGTATGTTGGGTTTAGGGAGGTTATAAATTGATGAAAATTGCGTGGATTATTGATTGATTATGTGTTGTTTTGATGTGTGATGATGAATAATGATGCAATTGATGATTAACTGCCTGTATATGATGTTAGAGTCAGTTTTGGACTCAGATTGGGTGAGATCGCAGGATCTGACGTAGAACTGAAAGTCTGTAAAATCGCCAGTTCGCGCCGCTTCGTAGTGTTGGCGCCGCGAAGGCGTACTTATATTCTCATTTCGCGCCGCGAGCATATGTTGCGCCGCGAACGCGTTTGTGTGGTTCAGGTCGCGCCGCGAGTCTTGGTTGCGCCGCGTGCTGTAGCGATAATTGTTTTCTTGAAAAGTTAAATGATGTGTAACTTTCGAACCGTAGGTCCGGTTTTAGTGCCATTTCGAGCACGATGAATCTTATGAGATAGCCTATGTGTTTAAATGTTGGAATGAGGTGTGAATCCAATTATTTTTAAAATATGATTTTTATTTCTGGGTGAACGATGTATTGTACATATATGTGATGAGATGTGTTAAATACATGCTATGTTGAAATATTAATCATGTGACGATTTGTTTAATTGGATGATGTATTGTCGACATATATGATGAAATGTGATAATATAAGATGTTGTTTTGAAAACATTATGATGTAATGATTTGTTGAGAATTATATGATGTTGATTGATTTGTGTTGGAATGATATGGATACATGTGTGTTCTTCTTATTGATGATGATGATTGATGTGGACACATGTATGTTCTTTAATGAGGATGATGATGATGATTGACTGTATTTGAATGGTGCTAATGTATATAAACATACTTTGATGATGATGATGATGATGAAATGGGTATTTGATGATGTTACTCATTAGACTTGACGATGGTATAAGTATGTTGTATATGTTGCATTCATTCATGTTCATTGATGATACTGTATCCATAAGGGTGTGTTGGATCAATGAAGGGCATGATTCCCATTGTGTGGAATCTGTGCTGGCAGGACCGTATCTTGATGATGTTGGATCGGTCATGGGTTATTCCCATTTGATGAGGTTGGTACCACATGCATAGTGTCAGTTCATACATATGCATACTTTTATAACATGATTGGAAGTATTCCAGTGTTATAAATATTGATGATGTGTTGATTGCGTGTTTTGTTGAATTAATATTGAGTATGATTGTCTGTGTGAAAGATGTGTTCTGTTGATGTTTGTGTAAACGATGGATGTTCCTGATAATCTGAATATGATGAAATTGGGTGAATGATATAACTATGATGTGTTGTTATTTAAGATGCAATAACATTTGTTAACTGTGATGAGACTCACCCTTAGTGTTGATATTTTCAGATTGAGGATAGCTGCTTTCGACTTGGTGAGGATTAGCTCATAATTCAGTGTATTAGTGTAGCGTCAGGTGTCGTGCTCTGATATTGTAACACTGGGGGAACGTTAGATTAGAGTTCACGATGATACTCTATCCTGTTGTTATTGTATTAATTCTGTGGGATATTGCATAGATGATGTTATGCTTATCCGTATGATGAATTTTCTGTTGTGTTAACATGAGATGTTTATGTATTATGATGAATCGTTCCTTAGTGAAAGCATGACAAGGAATTTATGATAAATTTGTTTTAACTGGAATTGTGGCACCCTTGTTTTCATGTTTTACTCTGAATTATTTTATTAATTTCCGCGGGGTTTAGAAGGGTGTTACACACCACGCGTGTACCGGTATGCCATAAAACCTTATCCACACATCCCTATCCTGTTTCACCGCGTCAGCCTCCCATTTCTTGATCTCCGAGAACCATCCCTTCCACCAATCCTCACCTCCTTTTAATAAATCCTCTATAAAACCTTCCTCTAGATCCTCTAACAGGCACGAGTTTCTTCCCAAAGGAGAAACTCTGACAGAAAACACACCCTCCATTTCGAAATGCATTTGTATACTGTGCGTCGTACCCGGAATGCAAACCTTCCCAACATATGCTTTAGCCCATCTCCCTTGCATTGCATCAGAAGATTTAAACTGCAAGGTTATGTTTTCTTCCTCTTTGAAGCCGCTAACCACAGAGTCCTTGCAAACCGCCTCTGCGAAGGATTGTTCGTTCCTGAAAGCCTGGTACCTTGTATCTTTCTTGATCCCTTCTGAATTCCCCACCTTGGGCTTTCCCTGATAACCCCTAACAGAACCACCGTACCTCCCAAAGCCCCCGAATTGTCTCCTCTCAAATCTAGGTAAATTAACATGTAATTTCTTACCTGCAATCAAAATGTTATCCAAGCGCACTGCCAGTAACCTCCTGCCGCTAACCTCCACGAACCGCTCGAAGCCGAACCTTTTCCCAAACAAATTCCTCTACGGTGAAATCGCCACTTCAAACATGTAACATCCTATTTTTATTAGATGTTATTTAAATATGATTATTTGATATTTGATAATTGTCTGTGTGTTTATTTAATTATTGTTTGAGTAATAATTATTTGATTGTGTGGTAATATATTACTTAGCTAATTAATAAATGGTAGAATTTTATTAGAATTAGCTATTGGGCTTAATGGGAATTAGAAATAAGAATAGTGGATGGGTTAAGCCCAATGAGATAATGAGAGTTAGAATGGAATTTTATGAGTTAACCTAAATTAGATAGAAAGATAGAAAGAAGAGTAGAGAAGAGAAAAGAGGCATAGAGAAGAGAAGGGGATTGTAGATTTCTTGAAGTTAGAAGGAGAAATTCGAGAGGTAAGGGTTTGAATCCAAGTTCTTATAGACTATATGATTGGGTAATGTGTCTTGTTGTGATTATCTCTTCATCTCATAGTTTTGGAAAATGTTAGGGTTTATGATAAAAACAATGAGATTTTATGATTTGTTCATGTTTAAAGTGTTGTATGAATGACCCATGGTTAAAAACATGATTAGGAACATCATATGTGTGCCAATTTTGCTTTTAATTGATGTATGGATTGTGTTTGGGTTAATGGGTGTTGTATGAGGGGAATGGGGAAGAAAATGGTGATTTTCTGAGTTGTACGCAGCATAGGTCGACCTACACAGAGGTATGAGTCGACCTGAGCATCTTAAAACAGCAGAAAATCCATTTTTCTTCAGCATGCGTCGACCTATAGGTTCTGTGAGTCGACCTATAGCATCCTTGCGTCAACACATGAGTCGAAGAGCGCATACCCGAGAGAGATGGAAAACAGCCATGCGTCGACCTATGATTTTCTTGCGTCGACCTACAGACTTCTATTTTTGGCAGATTTTTGTAAAGGCCATAACTTTTGATCTGTAACTCCGTTTCATGTGCCGTTCGAAGCGTTAAGAACCTAATGAGATTTTATACATGATAGAGTAGGTTTCATTTGCAATTGTTTAATTTAATTATGATGTTAATTGAAAATAACATGTAATTATATATGTATGTTATGGATGAATCTTGTATGATCAATGTTCATGGATGCCTATGAGATGTTAATGCCATGAATTATGTGATTGATTGATAATGCTAATTGATGTGTGATATTGGATTAAATGTCATGTTGTGTGATGTTGTGCAAAGTTGTAAAGATGTGATTGTGTAGTTTAAGAGATAGAGAGATCGTCTTAAATGCATGAGTCTTATTTTGTTGCACATGTACACAAGCTGAGTCTTTGAAAGTGGCAATGTTGGGTAATCTCGCGAAGGTTATTTACTTGTCTCAAACCTAACGAGTATGGGTTTTGAAAGCTTAACGAGTATGGGTTTTGAAAGCTTAACGAGTATGGGGCTTTGAGGTGGTTATCTAGTCTTGAGAGAATGACAATCGGCATGACCGGAAATGATAACGGAGGGATCCACATGCATATCGCATAGAGTCACACTTGAGTCGCACGTGTCGGTGTGAAATGTTGTTAGGTGTGATTATGTGGTATGAATGTGTGGATGTGAATTTGATTGATATGCATATATGTGGAATGATGAATCATTTTATATGAATTAGAGAATGAGATGAGAATGAGATATATGTGATTGATACATATTTGATGTGAAATGTGGAATATATGTATATGTATGAGTGATATATGTGTATATATGTAAATCGTCAATATATGAAGTTGTGAATTTGATTGCGATGCTTGATGGTATGAAACATGTTAACTTTATATCGGAGATAAATACATATTTTGTGAAGAGTGATGAATTCTTGAAATGTATGCTTAATTATGTTGCATTTCCCATTATTATGTTTTCTATAAGAAGTTGAATTCTCACCCTTCTGTTTGAATGTTATCCTTCGTTGATAACGCGCAGGTTCCAACGAGTAGTAGCTTGTCCGAGGATTTAGCCGAGGAGCTCCTGAGTTTGTTATTGGATTAGGTAGCGAGTCATATGCTCTGATCACGTAACACTTTGGGGTCTTTTATTTAGACTTATGCTTATGTTTGGATATTGTTATTCCCTATGTTTTGTTGGATATTTGGATGTATTTGTTTGACATCTCGGATATGTTGTTTAAGACTATGTAGCCAAGATTGTGGATTTAAATGTTAATTCGAATTTGGCAGATGAATATAGTATGGGATATATTCATTGAAATTTTAATAGCAATTCAATTGTTTTCCGCAAGTGTTTATGCATAATGTATGAAAGCATGAGATATACATTTGTGTTACAAATATGATCTTTGCATATTAAGAGTGTTGGATGTTTTGTTTTAGGTTTTCATTGTGATGAAAATAACATGTGACTCTCTTTTTCCTTATGCATGATTACTCTGTGTGATTGAATGATATATTTGGGGTTAGAAAAGGGGTGTTACAAACCACACTAGCATGACACCCAAAAAAATTCAAATAGATCCTTGACCGTCGTCTCGTCAGGGAACTCCGAAACGAACATCGAGCACACCTCTCCATTCCTCTCTGCGAGATTCCTATTTTGACCACCGAAAGGATGCACATCCCATTTCGGAGTAAACCGTTTGTTGTAAGACACTTTAGTCCAACCACCTCTGAACATCCCTACGAAGCGCAGACCAACAAAGAAGAACCCTAACTAGAAGAAGAAACCTAACTAGAAGAAGAAACCTAACCAGAAGAGAAAACCCCAAACAGAGCAAGGGCAAGAAACCAAGACGAGTTGTGGAGCTTGCAAGAAGAACACGGTAAGACTCCCAAGGCCTCACCAGAGAAAAGCACACCGCCCTCCCAACAAGGTCCCTGGCCCTAAAACAGGAGTTTAAACCAAAGATGAGAAGACGATTGTTAACCCTAGCGAAAACCCCTTGGAAACTAATCGGAATTGTAAAGCTGCACGATGCTCCTCAACACAAATCACCGAAATGAATGTTCGCCAAAAATCGTCTCATGCCGGAAATCGCCCTTCCTATTTCTTATTTGTAGTCAAATGTGATAGGTTTGCAAATTGTTGGCATGGTACTATGTATACTAATTACCTTCTGGCATATATTAAATTTCTAATTTATATAGTATTTTCTCAATTTTTTATTATACTAATTAAGGTTTATACAAAATATTTATAGTAATTCAATGGCATAATAAATTATTATAGATTAATCTCAAACTTTATAGGTATGATCTATATCATAGTATGTTTCAATCCAAGAGTTAATTTTAAAAAATATTTATTCGAAATGAAATTATTGAGCGAGTATAACTTGTAGTGTAACTCTTCAAGTGTAATTTGATCTTTATATATATATATATATATATATATATATATATATATATATATATATATATATATATATATATATATATATATATATATATATATATATATATATATACATGAGTAAGTTATTATAACTTACTCCACATCTCGAACATTAATTCCGTTCAATCTAATGGTTAAAACTAATAAGCAATAGTTTTCTCTCTCCACATTTAATTACTTATTATTTTATATATGAGTAAGTTATAAATAACTTACTTTTTCAGTAAATATAACCCTCCTCAAATTGTTCTTAATTAAGAGAATTTTCTTTTATTATAAATGTATTTTCTATATTATAATATGTGTTTAATGAGAACAAATTAGAATATATTTATATTTATATAAATTATATATAATCAAATAATACAATTAATATAATTAATATTTGAAAAATTCACAAAATATTGAATTATTTATGATAAATGGTCCCCTTCAAATTATATTTTTAATCCATATCTTCCTCATTTACTCCCTTTCCAAAATCGCACCTTCCTTATTGTCCCACTCCGCATTGGTTATTTTAAAATAGTGGTGTATCTTATCTAATATTTGAGCATTGATATCTCCCAAGTGAAGTGAAACTCTACAAATGAATCTCGACAAAAACTTGAATTAAATAAAGACTCGTCATCTTTATCAAAACATGCCTCAACTCTCCTTTGATGCTTATATTGTCCGGAAATAGGTTCCGTATAAATCATGAGTTCATGACTTAGAATAAACCTCACTGCTAATGGAAATTAACTATTTCTTATACTATAATTTTTTTTTCATCGGTGTGATTGTAGAATGTATACAAAAGTGTTAGGATGTATTTATTTCATGGATACTAAACATATGGTTGGAAATTTAAATTTGAAAATAAAAATATTTTTATTCATTAAAAGGGATACAAAATTATTATCAGAAAACTTATGTGTTCAAGAAAAAAGTTTAATTCCACACTATTTTATTTCTATAGTTGTTTCTTATATATGACTATCATATATTAAGAAAACTTTAGTAGTTTCTTTTATATATATATATATATATATATATATATATATATATATATATATATATATATATATATATAACTATCTCTTATTTTTATAGTTGTTTATGACATCCTATTTAATTTTGCCACATCAGATAATAGTCACGTAATATTTTATTTTATTTTTCAAAAAATTTTGCATCACATAGGACTTGAAACTCAATCCCCCATTCAAATCTAGAGTCTTTACCACTACACTATGACAATTGGTTTATTAATCTTACACATGATACTTATATATAGTAAACATTACAAACTCGTGCGAACACACGAGTTCTGGTACGACACGCGCACTTGTTTCAGATGTATATTTTTAAGGATTAAACTAGATTGTTGACATGTGCGATGCACGGGCACTTTAGAATTGAAAAATATAATATTTAAGAAAAAGAAGATATTTTATTATTATTATTAGTTTTAATTTATAAAAATTACATCACCATATCAAGATATTTTCTACTAATATGATTTTTTAATTTAATTTTAATTTTTATAATTATAATTAAAATATTCATTATAAATTAAAAAATTAAAGTGAATTTAATTCTTCGATTCACTGTAGTCGAATTTAACTCTTTTGTTCAATGATTTTCTATTTTGACATGACTATGTTATTCTTTGCATCAATTTTTTTTATTTCAATAGTTTTGTTTTAAAGGCTTGTTATTTTCATTAAAATATTTATTACAAAATAAAATTGTTACATAGAAATAAAAGATTTTCATATGTTTTCAGTATCTCATAATTTTTTGACGCAGTCATTATTTAAATAAATAATTTAATTAAAATAAAATATATTATAAATGATATTCATAATTATACAAGTTTTGAGTAAGATATTATTGTAATTAAAAACATTTAGTATTGGGTGATAAATATTAGAAATTCCATAATAACAACTAATTTATATATTTATACAAATAGGGTAATTATGGATATTTTCCAGTGTTTTAAAAATCGGACCGGTCATCGAACCGGTGAGGATACTGGGTCACTGGTTTATCGGTCGAACCACTGGGTCACTGGTCGAACCGCATGACTAAACCGGATTAAACCGGATAACTCGGTTGAATAGATCTGTCATTATATAGGTATAAAACCGGTCGAACCGGATGATTCAGTCTCTAAAAAAATATAACTAGCTTTTAAATTTTTTAAAAATATCATACCATAAATTCACAATTCCATAACTTAAATTCAAAATTTAAACAAAGGTATCACACATAACAAAATAGTAAAAAATTACAAAGTCTAATTGCAAACAAAGTCTAATTACAACATAATCTAAACAAAGTCTAATTACAACATAATTTAATTGAATAGTTTATAACAAAATAACTTCAATGTGTACCAAATTTAATTCAAAATAGGACCCTCCTAAAAAGAAAATCAAATAAAATTTAATATGTTCATATTATGCTATTTAAGAAAATTTATTAGCAAAGATAACAAATAGACAATAAAATTTTTAATTTGTCACTAACGAAAAAAACTATGTGAGAATGCTATTTAAGTAATACACTACTAAATATATTAAAAAAAAAGTTTAAAAGAAATGTTAAAAAAAAGTTTAAAAAAAAATTAAAAAAAAAGTTAAAAAAAAAAACAAAAAAAAGAAACAATTAAACCGCCGGTTTTCCGGTTTTCTCGGTTTTCCCGATTTTTCCGTTTTCATCGGTTCCCACCGGTTTGATAGCATATCCGATCTGACTATTGAACCAGACCGGTTACCTGGCCGGTTCCCGGTTCGACCGGTCCGACCGGCCGGTCCGGTCCAGTTTTTAAAACATTGATATTTTCTTTAAACAAACCTTCTATAAGTTGACATATAATTCTAATATATATATATATATATATATATATATATATATATATATATATATATATATATATATATATATATATATATATATATATATATATATATATATATATATATATATATATATATATATATATGTGTGTGTGTGTGTGTGTGTGTGTGTTTTTTTTGTTCTCGTGCACACAAAAACAACAACTATGACCTCACGTCAATTAAAAAAAATATAAAATATAAAACTAATAAAGATTTTATGACTCATGTCTCAGATATAATAGAGCATCATATTTGTAATAGAAAGATGAGTGATACAATATTAAACTATTTAAAACAAGAAACAGTTGGAAAAAACTTAAATTATAATGTAAAATCAAATGATTTTGATTTTGATTGACATAATATTAATGAAATCATTTAGAAAGATATGAATATAATCATTTCTGATTTCTTTTTGTCTTAAAAAAGAAAAAAACTTCGCTTCATTGAATAAGATATAGGGAAAAAAAAGCAAAAAATATATCTTACATGTCGATATTGTGCAAATTTTAAAGAAATACAGATTGTGAAATATATAAGCAAACAAAAAAGTTTAAAAGTGATAATCAAATAATACATTTAGAATTAGTCGTGGTTATAAAGGTGATGAAGAATGATAAAATTTACTAATATTATAAGTATATTGAAAAATAATAAATAAAATTTTAATTTTTAAACTTATTTTGATTATTGATATTCTAAAACTGATTTTAATAATTCGAGTGTTTAAAAATAATAAAATTGAAATTAATTATATGTTTCAATCCAACCTAATTTAATTCTTTGTTTAAATGTCTTTTAACCAATTTTAATTGATTGCTACTATAAAACAAATTTTAATAATTTGAGTGGTTCACAAATTTAATTCTTTGTTTTTTTTTTGTTTTTGGAAATGAGTAATACTTTATTCAAAACCAAAAATCGATACAAACGCAAGGCGATCAAAAAGATCCAGGCACAAGCAAACAACAGGAACCTAAGGCATCATTAACTTAGCAACATGTTGCCTAAGTTTATGATTCATCCAACATCTATACAAAACCATATCAGGTATCTTAGGTCCTATGGTACTATTCTCAATATGGCTACCAAAACTATATTTGTTCCTATACAACCAAGTTTCATAGATAGTCTCTATAAAAGCACATTTTAAAATGGCCAAATTGGAGCCCTTTCCCTTGCTTCTGTCCAGCATCCACAGCATTTCCTCATTCCAACACATAGGATTATGGTGAATTTGTAACCAGTCCAACACATATTGCCAAATAGCCTGAGTTTTCGTACATTCAAACATCAGGTGGTTCAAATTCTCAATTGCATTACAGAAACAACAACACATAGAGTTCAAAAGTCCAAACATGTGTAGTCTTTCTTTTGTGGCTAGGCGATTGTGGCAAGCCACCCACAAAATGAATTTCGCTTTAGGCCTAGCTGAGTTTTTAAAGAAGAGACTCTTCCATTGCACATCTTCAAGAGTATCCTGAAGTTCTTTGTAGACATCCCTAGATTTGAAATTTTTCTGTTGACACATTCTGGGCCAATTAGATATGTTGTCCACACTATATCGTTCCTTCAGAATTGCTCGAAGGATCCAAGAGCAGGAAGCTTTGATTTGCACATTCATGGTCTCCATATTTTTCATATAGTAGCAGTGGATCCACTTAATCCAAAGACTGTCAGCTTTGATGCAAATGTTCCAGAGCATTTTCAGCAGATTCACTCTTCTTCATATTTCCAGGTTTATAATATTCAGTCCTCCCTTGTTTCTTGGTTTGTAGGTTTTCTTCCAAGACACAAGGGCCTTTCTAGATATTTTATCACTGCCAGGCCAAACAAAGGACCTGCAAATAGCCTCTATATGCTGAATAATTTTCTTTGGTAATGGAATGCATTGGAGCCAGAAAGTTGCTATTGGAAAAAGCACATTGTTGACTAATTATAATCTACCAGCAAAACTCAATAAGTGATTTTTCCGATGTCTCACTTTGCCATTTAATCTCTCAACCAGGATCAAGCAATCAGCTGAGGTTAGTTTTTTGCTAGATAGTTGAATTCCCAAATATCTGAAAGGGGGAGCACCCTCCTGGAAACCAGTGATTTGAGCTATTTGGTCTTTGGTTTGGTTATCCACATGTCCATAGAAAATCTTACATTTTTGCATGTTTGCTGCAAGACCTGTTGCCATAGCAAATCTGTTAAAAGCATCCATAAGAACCTGGACAGATATTGGATCAGCTCTTGCAAAAAGAAGAAGATCATCAGCAAAACTTAAATTGATGATATCCAATTTTCAAAATTTGGAGTGGAAAAGTAAAGCTGGATTAGTCTTCAAGTTTTGCAGTGGGGAGAGTGGGTCTCCTTGTCTGAGTCCTCTCTTTGCTACAAGGTAATCAGTAAGTTCCTTATTGACCTTGTATCTATAAGACACAGTGTTGATGCTCAACATAACCCATCTGATGAATTTTGGAGGAAAGTTCATCTCCCTAAGGATGGTCTCCAGGGCATTCAAGTCAATGGAATCATAAGCCTTCTAAAGGTCCATTTGGACCATGCATCTAGGGGGTCCTTGTTTCCTACCATAACCTTTTATTAGCTCATAAGCCAGCAGTATGCTATCTTGAATATGCTTTCCTGGGACAAAAGCAGTTTGGCTTTGGTGCACAAGGGAGCTAATAACTTTATTCATTCTGTTCACCATCACCTTAAAGATAAACTTGTACAGAATTATGCAACAAGATATTGGTCTAAAATCTTGGATCCTGGTTGCTTCACTCTTTTTTGGGATAATAGTAACTATGGTGTTATTGACAGCTTTATACATTTTCTCTTTCACAAAAAAATCTCTAACAGCTTTGCACACATCTGTCTTGATAATCTCCCTAGTAGCTTTGTAAAATCTGGCACTATATCCATCACCTCCTTGAGCAGTGTTGTCTTTTATACTTTGCAGGCCTTTGTAAATCTCCTCATCAGAAACAGGAGCAATGAGCATTTCCATTTGGTCCCTGGACAGTTGGGTACCTCTTCTCAGAACCCCTACATCAATTCCAGTGAGACTGTGAGCAGGGGTACCAACAAGGTTTCCATAGAAACCCCTCACTTCATTCAACATATCTTTTTGCTCTGTTATAAAAGATCCATCTTGCTTTTGAAATTTGAAAATACGGCTTGTTTGTGTTTTCCTCTCAACATAGCATGAAAGTAACTATTGTTACCATCCCCAAGTCTGATCCAATCGATTTTGGCTCTTTGGGCAAGCATTTGCTCTTCCGCATTGTTCAAATAAAGCACCTTTTCAGTACATTCTTTCACCTGACCAGCTTTTACAGTATTGAATCTGTCTCCTTGTAAAGTAGTTTGGGCTTTTATCAGATTTTCTCTAGCATCTGCAATCTAATATTTTTAAACCTTTAAATTGAAGACACATGTTTCTGATGGGAGGTTGCAGTCTTTGAAGCTTTTTCCAAACAACATACATAGCACCATCCTCCATAAGTATATTCCAGCTAGTTTTCACTACCTCCAAGAACCCCTCTATTTGTGTTAACACATTTGGAAATTTGAATTGTTTTCTTCTAGGTAGATGATGGTTTGCTTCTTTCAGGCATAACAAGGAATGGTTAGAAATCCCAGGCTCCATGATATGCAAAGAAGTATCAAGATTTTTCTGCTGCCAAGCAATGTTCCCAATAACTCTATCAATTCTAGCGTATATCATCCCATTTGCTTGTTTGTTGTTCCAAGTGTAGTGATCCCCTGTGTTGTCTTTTTCAAAAAGATCAAGAGTATCCATCATGTTCGTCAAGTCTTCATACTCTGATGCAGTCACCACTCTGCCCCCAATTCTGTCCTCAGCCCTCAAAACATTATTGAAATCTCCCATAAGCATCCATGGCTCACTAGAAGGGGGTTTTATAGATATAATATCCTCCCATAGTTGCTTTCTCTCATTTAAAGTGTTCTAGGCATAAATTCCAGTGCACCAGTATTTTAGCTTTCCATTAGTGTCATAGACCCCGGTATGTATTAGCTGGTCTGTACAATGCTCTTTTCTCACTTGGATTAACCTCTCATCATACAGAATCCAGATTCTACCATTGTTATGTTTTGTATAATTATCAATGTAAGACCATTGGTTTCCTAGTTTGCTCCTGACTCTCTCTACTTTATTTGCTTTAACTCTAGTTTCTAGGATAATACTTAAAATAGGGTGGAGGTTCATGAGGCGGGAACTAACCTCTCTACACTTCCCCAAGTTATTTATTCCCCTTACATTCCATGATAGGATCATATAGGAGGGTCTAGGTTCACTCCCGATTCATTTCAAAATCGCAGTGATTCAAACTCATTTGTAATGAAAATATCCCCATCATTGATAAGTAAATTGTCCTGTGTTTGCTTACCTTTTCTTCCCTTGTTTGAGACCTTTATCCATTGGGTAGATGTTTCAGGATTATCTCTCCTCTCCACCTCTGGTTCATTCTGCTGCTTTGTTTCTGCAGTCACTATGACTTGTTTTGGATCTTTCTTTTGTTGCCATTGCTTGACCACCTTAAGTTTCTCCTCATCACAATCGTGTCCCACCTTAATACATTTCTCACAATATTTAGGTTTCCACTCATATTCTATGGGTTGATCAATCTTTCTTCCTCCACTATCACGGATAGTTATGCTATCTTTTTGTTTTGAGGTGATGTCGATCTCAACTAAAATTCTAGCATAAGATACTCGTAATTTGTTTGATGTGCATTCATCTGTGCATAATGGCGTCCCCAGTACACTTCCAATCTTCCCAAGGATTTTTGCTCCCCAAAAGTGAAGAGGCAAGTTGGGAAGTTTCACCCACATAAGTAGAGTCATTAGCATATCTCGTTTAAACTCAAAGTCAGGATACCATTCTTTCAGCACCATCGGAGCCCCATGGATTGAATATGGTCCTTTCATTTGTACCTAATCCCTATCATGTATAGAGTGGAATTTTAAGAGAAAATACCCTTTTTCATGGTAGTATATGCTTGGGAGTTGTACGAAATTCCAGAACTTAGTCATATAATTCTTCACAGTGTTCATGCTTAAGTTATTACCTAAGGCGTACATGATTAGAGCTGAGTCCCAAAACAAAAGTTCAGATTCAATGCCAGCCTCTTCTATTTCTACTTCAAATTCTTCCTCAACATATTTTGGGGCTGAGAATTCAATTGTGAGTCCATTTGTAGGTAGTCTGTTTCCACTGATAACATCCACCCGCAGTTTCTTTTTCTCTTTAGCTTCCCTGTCTTTCTGCATATTTACCAAGGTAGGGGTTTCAACTAAGATCTGAGAGATTATTTCTTCCTCCGAGCAATCCGAAGCCTCCTCTATAACCACATTTCTTGAGCCTTGTGAAGCAGTTACTGTATCCGTTTTAATCCCTAAGGTCGAGGGGGGAATCGGAGAAGATGACACCTTCTTCCTTGGCCTTCCTCTCCTCCGAGTCATGACAAAAAATGAGACAATCTACCCCCAATGCGTTGTTTCCTCCGGTTGGTCCCTAAACCCGAAGGCTAGGACTTTAAACCTGACCGAAGTTCCCACCACACCGATTGTAGATCTAAAAAATAAAACCTATAGTGTTCGCCGGAAATCGTTACCAGTGACCGGAAATCGCTTCACCAAAAAAGAAAACCTTTTATTGTTTTTAATTATTTGTTTCATTGAAGTAGAATCTAATTCTTGATTTCAATGTCTCTATGTTATACTTTGCACAAAATTTAATTTTTATAATTTAAAAGTTGTTTTTTTTATTATTTTTTTTATATAAGTGGCTCAATATAATAATAATAATAATTTTAATTTTTATTATAATATAAATTTAATGAATAATATAATTAAGATATATATATATATATATATATATATATATATATATATATATATATATATAGGGTTAATGAACTTTTTCATCCCTTTAAATATTTCAAATTTCGTTTTTAGTCCCTCCAAAATTTTCCTTCAGGAAATCGTCCCTTCATAATTTTTACAATTGCCAATATAAATAGATATAATATAAATTTCTATATTTAAACTTTATATATTATCAACTAAATATAAATATTTTTATTTTATTATTATATATTAACAACTAAAATGTATGAGATTTTATATAATTTTACTTTTAATAAAAAAACATTATTGAATTGTTATTTATTAATTATAGTACATAAATTTTAATTTATTTCTATAATATATATATATATATATATATATATATATATATATATATATATATATATATAAATTTTTAACCAATATTTTTATAATTTATAATTTATTTTCTTTATGTATTAAATTAGAAATAAGGTTTTATTAATTGATTGAATTATGTAGAATTTTGTGAGAATGACACATAAGCATGAGGTTATATGAGGATGACACATAAACAAAGGCTCATGACAACCTTAGATTTAAATTATGTAGATATACAAACCCCCTTGTAATGTTAGTGGATTTTACTTTTAGTCCCTGGTTTTACTTTTTTTAATAATTTCTTTTTCAATTTTCTTAAATTATTTTTATTTATTAATTTTTTTATATTTTCTTAAATTCTTAAATTATTTTTATTAATAAATTAATTATTAAAATGTTGCGTTAATCAACATTATCTATTAAGCCCAATAAGACTTCATAACCACTTCTAAAGCATCCCAATAACTCAAGTTTTGAACTTAGAGTGTTAAAGTTTAACACCCCATACATATATGTCTAGAATAATATGTAGTGATGCTATAAATGGTACAATAAGCATACATAAGCGGTAAAGACAAGAATCTAAAATCATATACAATTCAACTTTCCAACTAAGATGTATACAATCAGCTTGTCTTCAACAATACACAGCAGAATGATAACGTTTGACGAGGTCTTCCTGCCATTTGCTTGTCCACAGTCTTCAAAGCAATCCCTCAAGCATTCCGTCTACTTCTAACCTGTTCTTGAAAATATTAAGAGGATTGGGGTGAGATTACTAAATCTTAGTGAGTTCCCCTATCTTATGGGTTCGCTCAGTTCTACAAGGTGCATACAATCAAACGGATTCACCGAGAATCCGGGTTTTCCTCACGGCTAGGTACAACTACAAACAAGGTAACACCACCATTGGAAGTCCCATAACTATCCAATGAGGCAGCAACAACAAGCACAATCCAAGTACAAATAGATATGCAGACCCGTACCCATGTATGAGGAATCCAAGAGTAAGTTTACTTGCCTGCTACATAGACTACGCATCCACACCCTCGGTGAGTTACCCCTTGTGCCTACGCGTCAAAAGACTTGCACATGCACACTGCTAGATGAAACGGATCATTCCGACATGGAATTCCATCCGCGATGGGTTTTCCCATTGTAACCTTGCCTAAATGACGTCACAACCCCATCAATCAACTATACGCAGATGTGATAACCACTAGTGCAAATACGCCATAATGACTACACAAGCCCACCGGGTGAAAGCCTAGTGATTATCTACGTGACATCACTAGAGGTGAGTTTCCCGAGAAGTGCATCCTATATGGTACCACTACCTCACCATACCAAGCACGCAGATGTTTAACATGCTGGAGGAAACGCCCAAGAAGACCCTCTCAGCGGCATCGCAATGGTAGCTCAGGTGCGTAGGGCATACCCAGATCACACAGCAAGGTATCCCATATCACACTGCAAGGCACAAACTAAAGATCACACAGCAATAGTCGTGGTCTTAAGCGATTTACCCTCTATTAGCCAGGCCTACTCCGATTCAAGCATATACACACATCACCGACGTGGACCTCCGTTTTTCGGGCCATACCTCTGAGCGGGAGAGATACGTGAACTGACTCTTTTTTATCGCTTATGCTTTCGCATTTTTGAAAATTCACAGAGTCGCCAACAACCTTTTATTTTATCCAATTAAGGAAAGGTTTATAAAAGAAACAGAAAAAAGACCTTTAAGAAATTCTGGGTAAGGGGGTAGGTTATACAAAGGGAAGGTGTTAGCACCCTTTGTATCCATGGTTATCCATGGGCTCTTAAGTTTGCTTAGCTCACTTGTTTTTCGATCACTTTTCAATTGCTTTAGAATGCTCATATGTGGTTTCAAATACCTTTGTAAATTGAATTTGTAATGATCCTTGTGCGGATGTATACAAAATGTTTGTTTATCTTTCGAAAGATGTTTTGAAAAGAACGTTAACTTTGTAATGATCCGTGTTTGGATGTATACAAAATATTGTCTTTTTGGAAAGTTTTGTTTTGAAAAACAACAGTGTATGAGAATTTTGTTTGTTTTGATTTGAGCAAGCAAACTAGGAGGTCTACCCTGAGTTGTAAGGTCTTTATCCTATTTCCTTTAAAAATCTATCCTTCCACCGGATACAAACAAAAGGTTCAATTTTGTCCTCGAAGCAGTAGAATTTTGACTTTGATTTTGAAAAGAATGAGAAGGGATTACCTTAAGAGGTGCAAGTGTGATTGTGATTGGATTCAGATATTTTATCTTTGAAGTTAGTGATCTAACGGTTCAATTTTATCTTTGACATACACGCAGTTTATATTTGCTGGAAATTAAAATGCAGAAATGTAAAGTGCGGAAAGTAAATCTACGCTATTACATCGATTGTGCAGGAAACGTAAACTAAGCCTATTTACATGATTTTGACATCCTATACATTTATCTAGGAATTTAAATTGCAAGAAAAATAAAAGACATATTTTTGGATTTTTTTATGATTGATTTTAATTATAATTAATGCATGATTAATTAAATTAAAATGAAGAAAAAAAATGAAAATAGATTTAAACCTAGAAATTAAGTTTAAAATATGTACAAAATATTTGTCAATTAATTTTAAAACAAAACTAATTTTTTTGGAATTTTTGAAATTGATTTGAAATTGATTTGAAATTGATTAAGCTAATTAATACATAATTATACAAATAATTATACAAATAATTAAAACTTAAAGAGAAAATTATTCAAAATATGTACAAAATTAGTCTATAATATATAAACAATATTTTATATAAAGAACAATTTTTTTTATGATTTTTTGATTGTTTAGAATAATTAAAAAGCAAATATATAAATATATACTAATTAATTATGCAAAATATTGAAATTATGAAGAAAAATAAAATATTTTTATTTCAGAAAATAAAATATTATTTTAGAAACTTAAAAATATTTTTTGTGTATTTTTTGAATTTTTGAAACTATTTTTAATTAATTTTGCAAAGAAATTAAAATAAAAATAGAGATATATAATTAATGATCCAGTGTGGTATTTAAATAAAGTCCATGGTATAGGGCTTCATTCTGATGCGTTGGATGAATTAATAAATGAGATCTGATGGCTCAGATTGTGAGGGTCCACCACTTATGACACGCCTGCAAACACTGAAACCAAAGGTTAATTTAAAAAAACGCGCGCGTGCTGTCCAATGAGGTGAGGACACCTCATCGTCTTCAACCTCTCGCCAGGACCTTTAATAGCGCTTTTATGAAAAAAGCGCTGTAATTGATGAGCTTCAGACCTGCAAAATAGCGAATAGGGGTAAACCTGAAAAGAAATTTGGCGCGATATGTCCATTCGATTCGTCTTGTTCCACTGAATTCAACCATGCTCTTAATTTGTTCTGATTTTGGCTCTAACTAAAAACCCTAAATTTGAGCTGGAAAACCCTAAAATGGTAGATTCGTATACAAGCATCCAAAGCTCAATTAAACTTCCAGAAACGATCTACACACCACACTAAGTTCAAATATATATCTACATCTTGCTAGATATGCGTGTGTTATGAGATATAAGTTGGTTTTAGTTTGAACAAACCGTGAGGTATAATGGATGATTCTGAGTGCTTCAAGGCTTGAAACTGATTGGGATATGTTCAATGATGATTGAGGATTGTATTTAAGTGTTTAGTTTGAACTGAAACAATCTAGAAATTAAAATTCGAATTTTAAATTTCTTTGAAAAATTCAAGTTGTTACAAATATGTTACAAGCATTCTACTGGCTATGAACTCGTGTCTCTTTTGATTGCTGAAGTATGATAGCTCTTTTATAGGCCAAGAGCTGCTTGGAAGTGAAGCTAAGAAGCATTCATTAGCTTTGTGGAATCTTGACTTTTTCAACATGAGTAGCTTTGCATTTAAGCCACCATGGCTTGATTTTCCACCCTCCTTCTGTTTGTACTTGGCTTGGGGCAGAGTTGAATGATTCTCTTGATGAGTCATGCTTGGTTTGTAAGCTATTCTTTATCCATCCATTTTTCTTTTTTAATTTAATCTTATATGCGATAAAATTAAACCAAAAATGAATAAAAAATGGAGTGGGACTTGTCTTGGTCGTGGGAGGCCCATAATAACATGGCAAACATGTTTGAACCATGAAAACTTGGCCCCATTTGGAAAAAAAGCATTTTTGAGCAATGTTGTTTTTATGCATTTTCCAAAATTTATCCAACTTCAACAAGGTGTAAATCCCTCAATTTTTGTCATATGAAGGAGTTCTTGCACTTTTTGGAAACCTCAAAGAGTCCTCTAACCAATGTCTTTGGTCTCATGTCAAAATGATTTTTGATGCTCCTTGTGTGTCCTTTTGAAAAAAGTGTCTTTTTGTTGACTTTGAAAATGACCTGTAATGCCTTTGGTCATATTTTTCAAATGGTGAATGCAATGACCATGGGACCAATTGCATTTGAAATATAATTGAATTTCCTTAAAAATGAGCTTTGGTTTGAATTTTTTGGATGAAGGATGAGAGAGTTATGATCAGTCAAAGTTGAGTTAACTTTTCAGGCAAAAACCCTAATTTTGAATCTTAGGGTTTTGTTGATTTTTGATCTTTCCTTGATGAATTATGATCATCCAATGATCAAATGATGAATCCTTTGACAAAATATGGACTTTGACAAAAAATTTCATTTTTGACTGTCTGTTAACTTTTTGGTCAAACGGGTCGTCTGTTGACTGTTTGAGCTGCTGACGGTGCGTCTGAGTGAATTGAAGTTTGAAAATTTGTATGATGGTACTTTGAGATATATGGATGTGCATGAAATCCATTTGAGGTCTCAAAAACTTGTTTCTCCTGTAAAAACAAGAAAACCCTAGTCATGGACTGTTTGTGTAGGAGACAGTTAAGCGTACCTGATTTTTGTGCAGTGTTGAGTCTCTGCTAATCGCGTGATATTCAGAAGACTTCTAGAACAAAAATCTTGGAATTTTGAATTGTAAAAGATTGATTTGATTGATGGTACAAAACACTGAGAATTGTACTGCCAGCAGTTTGGCTGTCAACTGACTGTTCAGGTATTGACGTAGTAGTTAGAGTGAAAAATCAACAGTCAAAGTTAATTTTCTTTTTTTGTTGTTTTTGTTTTTGTTTTATGTGAAAAATGAAAGTTTATTTACATGACTTGTTAAAAAAACACAGACATAATAAATAACTAATATTTACTGTATGCGGGCAAAATTACCGATAATAACCCTGAAAATCATTTAATGCATAGAAAAATGAATATTTGACTGGCAGAAAACACATAAAATATTATCTGAGTAATTAAGCAATATTATGACAAATAGTACAACATTTAATACTGACAGTACAAATATTACATACTATATTGAACAGTACGACGAATAAACGGTACATTTAAGAAATAAGGAATACGGCAAATTTTAAGAATGACTATTGATAACCCATGCTACAAATAGTAACATGTAGATGATTGGGAGCATAAGCATCCCAGGTCCACAGTGTTCCGGGCTATGTAGACAGAAGAAAGACATGATCACCGTAGCAATGGTGATGACCATAAGAAAACATGTTTCCCACCGCTTCGCCATTTTGTCGGGGAAGAAGAAAGGATGGATTATGAAGTAGAAATCTGAGAGATGAATTAGAATTTGATGTGAGATTTTTATGAAAAAATGAGAGGTATTTATAGAATGGAAAGAAGGATAGAGATGTTGGGGAATGATGTGATTCCGTACAAAAGGAAAATTTGAGTGGAAATAAGATTTGAAAGAAAGTGTATGATAGTGTTGGGAAAAAGAGAAATGTAGAGAATAAAGTTAGGATTTGATTTTTGAAAAAGAGATTTGAAAAGATTTTTGAAAATAATGGAATATAGTACAAAAATTAGTGGGAAACAAAAGATAATAATAATCTACTTGTTACCAGTACAGTCTGAGTTTCCTGATTCTGCGCCCGCAAAAAGATTTAACTCTGTACCAATTGTGTCAGTACTATTTATCTGTAAATAAATAAATAGCATGTGTGAAGTAATAAACAGTATTTGGCGTTTGCGTAAGAATAAATTCAACTGCAAGCCAAATTACTGTATAAGAAAAATTCTAAAAACTAAGTATTTCATATGTCAGGATATTTGTTGAAATAAAAATCCATGATTATATGAGACTCTTAATTTTCAGATTGGAGTTTTCTTGAAAAAAGATGCGGGCAAATTTTGGGGTATAACAGTTGCCCCTATTCAATCTTCTTAAACCTGAAGAGATTGTCTGGAATCTGAAGGTAGAAGATGATTGAATATTTAGATGCCCTGAAAGTTTGCACTTACCTTGATCAGAAGAGATGTTGGAAGTTGCATTTGAATGTCGTCTGCGAAATGTTGTTGGCAGATTGAAACATTACCTGAGATGGGCTTTCAGATGCCACCTGCTTTAAGTCTAGGAGGATGATTGCTACGGAACTTGTCCAAAGTTTTTCCGCTTTAGATTTTGAAAGTTGATCATTGTGGAACCGTCTGAGGTATCAGCTTTAGATCTTTGGTAGCAGATCGTTCTGGAACCGTCTGAGGTATCAACTTTAGATCTGCGATGTTAGATCGTTCTGGAACCGTCTGAGGTATCAACTTCAGATCTGCGATGCTAGATCATTCTGGAACCGTCTGAGGTATCGACTTAGATCTGCGATGTTAGATCATTCTTGAACCGTCTGAGGTATCGACTTTAGATCTTCAATGTTAGATCGTTCTGGAACCGTCGGAGGTATCAACTTTAAATCTTTGATGTTAGATCGTTCTTGAACCGTCTGAGGTATCAACTTTTAGATTTGTGATGCTAGATCGTTCTGGAACCGTCTGAGGTATCGACTTTAGATCTGTGATGCTTGTTTTTGAGTTGATAAGTGATCAGAATGAATCTTCGGCTTGATTATATCTGAGAGAATCGTTCATGGAACTCAGGTGAATACTGCATGTGATTGAGAATATCTTTGTTGAAGATATCTGTCTACTTGAAAAAATCAAGTTAGCGATATGCAATGTTTATGATGCATGTAATGTGAGCTAAAGGAGAAATAGGCATGTTATGTTGTGTATGAATATGCGTATGAATATGCGCAGGATGCATGATGTATGATGTATGAATATGATGTATGAATGTGAATATGAATGTGTGATGTATGAATATGAATATGATGTCAAGCTTCTATTTGGGAAAGTAAATTTCCGTCAGTCATCTGGATATGACTATATTGTGATTGTTGATGATCTTTTGTCTTGTTTGAGTACCCTCGGCTGGGGAAATTCTTTGAGAACCATGGTACTCTGTTGAAGGATCTTTGACTATCACTTGGGAATGAAAGGTAGCTGGAAGTTCTGATGCCCTTTCAAATGGGAATGAGGAAGATGCATAATCCTCCGATGCACTATCTGACCAAGTCCGGGTGCGGGGATCACACCTTCTGAAGATAGTAATCTGGAACAACCCTGCTGGGGGATAAGACTTCTTTTGAAGAGAAAATCTTTTTGAGGAATTTGCTCCGAAATGCGTTTCTCTTGGGGATTTTCTTCTGATGGAATGATGTCCAGATAATTGGGACATTACCTGAATGCTATTCCTGTTTTTCCTGGTAAACATCAATCATATTCAAATGCACATGTTCATTTAGAATTATCATTGGGACGTTTACGTATTCAAAACAGAAAAAGTGAAAACAGTAATTTTTGAGCCTAAGCTGCATTGATTTTTGAAAAAGAGCCATGATAGGGTGATTAGCACAGGGAGACAACAATCCTAGAAGTAGGAAACTGTCATAAAGTTTTGGAAAATATTTATAGCTATGTGAAAACAATCCAGTCAAGTTTCAATTCTGCTATTGCCAATCTGTCTTCGAGCATCTCATCCCTCACTTGTTGGAAGAAAGTGATTGGACTGATCGGTGTCTTTGAGGTGTTGAATCTTGATGGTGAGTAGGCAGCTGAACGGAACATAGTTGTATGCTTCATTCCCTAACTTTTGCCTAGGCTGCCCTTTCAGGTTTTCATCCTACCGGGATAGTATTTGTTTAGTCTCTAATTTTTGCCTGGATCGCCCTTTCGGGTTTTCAATCCACCGAGACGCTCATTTTTTTGCCTAAGTTGCCCTTTCAGGTTTTCAACTTAGCGAGCTGTTTTTTTTTCTTTTTAAGCGAAGTATTTTTTGACTATGTCAGCATTCACAGGGTGTGGGAAATCCTCGCCATCCATGGTGGTAAGCAACATGGCGCCGCCGGAGAATATTTTCTTGATTATGAATGGTCCCTCGTAGGTGGGAGTCCATTTGCCTCTGGGATCACCTTGTGGTAAGATGATGCGTTTGACAACCAAGCCACCAGTTTGGTATGCTTGACTTTTGACTTTTTTGTTGAAGGCTTTGATCATACGCTTTTGGTATAGCTGACCATGACAAATAGCTGCGAGCCTTTTCTCATCAATCAAGTTTATCTGGTCCATCCGTGTTTGAATCCAATCGTCTTCGTCTAGATTGGCTTCTTTCATAATCCTTAGGGAAGGAATCTGAATTTCAATTGGAAGAACTGCCTCCATACCATAGACTAAGGAAAATGGAGTTGCCCCTGTTGAAGTACGCGCAGATGTGCGATAACCATGAAGAGCAAAAGGCAACATCTCATGCCAGTCTTTGTAGGTTACTGTCATTTTTTAGCGATTTTCTTGATGTTCTTGTTGGCAGCTTCCACCGCGCCGTTCATCTTTGGTCGATATGGAGAAGAATTATGATGTTTGATCTTGAACTGTGTGCAAAGTTCAGTAATCATTCTGTTGTTTAGATTTGTGCCATTGTCCGTGATAATCCGTTCAGGGATGCCGTACCGACAAATGAGATTGTATTTGATGAACCGGGCCACCACATTCTTGGTAACAGAAGCAAATGAAGCTGTTTCTACCCACTTTGTGAAGTAGTCAATAGCGACCAGGATAAAGCGATGTCCGTTGGAGGCAGTAGGTTTGATTTCTCCAATCATATCAATACCCCACATTGCAAAAGGCCAAGGAGCCGTCAAGACACTTAACGGAACTGGAGGTACATGTACTTTGTCAGCGTATATCTGGAATTTGTGACATGTTCGGGAGTGATGATGGCAGTCTGTTTCCATGGTAGACCAGTAATAACCTGCTCTCAGGATCTTTTTAGCCATTGTATGTCCACTGGAATGAGTACCGAAGGCACCATTGTGTATTTCTTCCATGATCTGTTCTGCTTCCTTCTTGTTTACACAGCGAAGTAAAGTCGAGTCATGGTTGCGTTTGTATAAGGTTCCATTGCTTAGAAAGAATTTGGCAGCAAATCTCCTTAGAAACTTTCTGTCGTTAATGGATGCCCCTTCAGGGTACTCCTGAGCTTCGAGATATCTTTTTACTTCATGGAACCATGGTTTTTCTTCTGTTCCCTCGGTATTGATCTCATTGCAATAGGATGGTTCATCTTGCCTGTAAATGGTGATCATAGGCGCCTCGTTGTCCCACCTGACTTTGAACATGGATGACATGGTAGCTAAAGCATCAGCTAGTTGATTTTCCTCGCGTGGGATGTGTTCAAAAGTGATTTCTTCGAAGCAAGGAATCAAACTCAGCACATATTCTTTGTAAGGAATTAGATTCGGGTGCTTCGTGTCCCATTCCCCTTTGACTTGGTAGATTACCATGGCCGAGTCTCCGTAGACTTCCAGGAATTTGATTCTTAGATCGATTGCAGCTTTAAGACCCAGAATACATGCTTCATATTCGGCTATATTGTTAGTGCAATTGAAGCATAACCTGGCAGCGAATGGTGTATGACCTCCTGCGGGGGAAATTATCACAGCTCCGATGCCATTGCCAAGTGCATTAGAAGCTCCGTCAAAAACCATAGTCCACCGGGATCCTGGCTCGGGTCCTTCTTCTGGTCCTGGTTGTTTGTAGTCATTGACTAGCATAATGTCTTCGTCTGGGAAGTCAAAGTTCAATGCTTGATAATCATCCACTGCTTGATGAGCCAGATGATCAGCTACCACACTTCCTTTGATTGCTTTTTGTGAAGTGTATTGAATGTCATATTATGTTAAGATCATTTGCCATATCGCTATTCTTCCAAAGAGAGCAGGTTTTTCGAACACGTATTTGATGGGATCCATCTTGGAGATTAGGAAAGTGGTGTGATTTAGCATGTACTGTCTTAGTCGGCGAGCCGCCCAAGCTAAGGCACAACAAGTTTTTTCGAGTAGTGAGTATCTTGTTTCACAATCGGTAAACTTTTTGCTAAGATAGTAGATTGCGTGCTCCTTTCGGCCGGATTCGTCATGTTGTCCTAGTACACACCCCATTGAGTCTTCTAACACAGTTAGGTACATTATCAGAGGTCTGCCTTCCACAGGTGGCAACAAGATTGGAGGTTTTTGGAGATATTCTTTGATTTTGTCAAAGGCTAACTGGCATTTGTCATTCAACCTTTCCACTTGATCTTTCTTCAACAGTTTGAAGATCGGCACACAAGTAGTAGTCATGTGGGCAATAAATCGGGCGATGTAATTTAGATGTCCCAAGAATCCTCTGACTTGTTTCTCGGTACGAGGTATAGGCATTTCTTGAATGGCTTTAACCTTGGCGGGATCAACCTCAATACCTTTGCTGCTGACGATGAAACCTAAGAATTTGCCGGATCTTACTCCAAAGGTACACTTATTTGGGTTCAGTCGCAACTTGTATTTCTTGAGTCTGTCAAACAACTTGTGTAAATGACCCAGATGTTCTTCCTCGGTGTTGGATTTTGCAATCATGTCATCGACATACACCTCTATTTCTTGATGAATCATATCATGAAATAGCGCTACCATTGCACGGTTATAGGTTGCTCCTGCATTTTTCAGACCAAAGGGCATTACTTTGTAACAAAAGGTTCCCCAGGGTGTTGTGAAGGTTGTTTTTTCCATGTCTTCGGGTGCCATCTTAATTTGATTGTACCCTGAGAATCCGTCCATAAAGGAGAATACCTTGCATTGTGCGGTATTGTCAACCAGTACATCGATGTGTGGTAAAGGGAAATCATCTTTGGGGCTTGCCCGGTTCAGATCTCTGTAGTCCACGCACATTCTGACTTTCCCGTCTTTTTTAGGTACAAGCACGATGTTAGCTATCCAAGGAGGATAACTTACAACTTTTAGGAATCCGGCATTGAATTGTTTTTCAACCTCGTCTTTGATCTTTTTTGACATATCAGGCCTACTCCTTCGTAGTTTCTGTTTGACTGGAATGCTACCTTCTTTGATTGGCAGGCGATGAACTACAATGTCCGTGTCAAGGCCTGGCATATCTTCATAGGACCAGGCGAATATCTCGACGTAGTCTCGCAGCATTTGAATCAGTCTTTGCTTGATGCTGTGTTCTAAATCAGCCCCTATTTTGACTTCTTTCTTTTCTTCGTTGCTGCCCAAGTTGATGACCTCAATTGGCTCCTCGTGAGGCTGTATGGCCTTGTCTTCTTGTTCTAGCAGCCTTGCAATTTCTCTTGGCACTTCACAATCTT